>NW_024349797.1:6058378-6293200 GCF_902729225.1 Pteropus medius | reverse complement strand
CTAGCTCAAAAGTTGACCATTTCAGAAAGAAAGTATTACTTGTTTTGTACTTTAACAGTATCTTTACTGGCCAGTACTCAAATAAATACCTTCTTCACATTAGAAGTCATGTTGTAGAGCAAGTGCTCCTGGATGGCAAGGGCGATGGTTCAGAGTGGCATGAGGGATAGAGAATTTATTGGCAGGCATCTTATTTTTGATAAGACTTCCGAAACTTTTAAGGTGACTTGGGGAGACACTCCAGAAGTGCCTAATTTAAGGAAGTACCTTTGCCACTAAATGACTCCACTCTAAGGAGTCATATGTCTGACTTCATTGCTAGGTAGAAACCCACCTTCCATTAAAGTGTTGAGCTGTACTACAAACCTTTAGCAAGACAGTCATACTCTGAGTATGAGAGCTGACAAATGTGTGGGTTAGGCCAGGCATTACACAACAGGGGTGATGGGGTCTTCTTTGGGATTGGAAAGGGCATGCCCAAAAACGAAGCCAACTTTTTTTGACTCAAAGGTTGGGTTTCTCACAATGGAGGCATCTTGGGGGCTCCTTCTAAATGATGAGGAAATGTTGATTACTACTAGAGTATCAGGTAGCCATTTCTGCCTCACCTTTATGAATTTATTTCTTTCAACACAGAAAACACCAAACAACTTTGATAGTTAAGGGCTTAATAGAAAAATGAAAAATAACTGCATATCCTGCTGAAGAGATATACATTTTAATAGACACACATGACTGCATACTGAAATATCTGCATGAGTTTTCCTACACCTATATCTAGTTAATACAAATAATCATGTAGGAAGAAAAAAATACTACTATGAAAAGTAATAAAAACTTTGTATCAAATGTCTCTAAAATTGAAGAAATCTCCCTGTAAAATGTGAGCGAAGCCAATCATGACTCCTCTAGGCTTCTAGATCTTAAAGCAATCAGCCAGCTAATATTTATTCTACAATATAGACAAAATCTACCTTCTGTCAAGGGGAAGAGAATAAATTGTTTTCCCATAATGGTGTTTTCTTTTCAATCAATTTCCCTTCAAGCTTGATTTAAGAATGTACCATGTCAGAACCTTAGCCTGGTGGATGAAATCTGGGACAGTTCTCCACCAAAGGTGAAAATTAGGAGAGGAAAACCTGCGGAGTTCAATCTAGATGTCGCAATGTCCCCTCCTCCTTTTCATTCACTCACTCGCTTTCTCTTTCTTGTCAACTAGAAGTGTTTGCAGCACTGGAAAAAGCTCATAGGAGCCAAAATGAAAAGAGCTGAGATAAACCAAAGAACTGAAACAGAAACAAGAAAATCCTCTAAGCATTTTTCCTATTGCCACAAGTGTGTTTAAATGCAATCCAATTCATCAAATATGAGTTCTCCTCTGTGTAAGGAAACCAAATGTGCTAGGCGTTTAAAAGATGAATGACATAGACTTGACCCTCAAGTAGCTTACAATCTAGTAAGATAAAGAAACTACTAAAATACAGTGTAAAGGACCATTGTAACTACTTTCACATGAAAATACAAGATGTATTACTGTAACAAAGATGGGAAGTGAATAGATGGGATTCTTACAATGAAACCACTCTTTACTGAATAAAAGGAGCCTAATATATTTCTCTGTCTTACTTATGGTTACAGTTATTCATCCACCTAAGCCACTTATCTGTCTCTTCCATTTCACTTATTCTGTATATTTCATCAGGTGGTAAACACTGTTGAGTATATTCACATTTTTCTGACATTTGTTCCCTCTTCTTCACCTCCATGGCCATTGCCTTGTCTCAGTCCTCATTGTTTCTTTCCTGAAACTGTGCTATAGTTTGACTCTATCTCAACCCTCCCATTAACAATGCTAACAGTGTTATCTTTCTAAATCGCAAATCTGGTCATGGCACAGTTCTTCCTAAAAACAACTACTGCAGCTCAGATGCTACCAAATCATCTTCAAATTCCTTAATCTAGCACACAAGGCATTTCACAGCTGGATAAAAATAATTTTGGAAACCAACCCAGTGGGATCATACTTTGTTTCTTGTTCCTTAATACCCTTGCTCAAATGGCACTCTCATTCTAAAAGGGGTCATGCCAACCTATTGACCCCTTCTGTCTATCTTTCTCCACTGGACGAATGCCTATCCATCATATAATACTTAATTCAAATGGCACCTCTTTCAGGGGACATTCCCTGAACTCCCAGGAAGAATTTCTTCACTTCTTGATATGTGTTCACATAGTACTTTATATGTGCTTTGTTATATGGTGTTATCGATATTTTAATTGCTGATATTCTCAATGGATGTTGATGTTGGCTTAAAATTAAGTCAAGGACAATTGATTTGTTTATGAAACTTTCATAAAATTGCACTTAATGGAATATATTGAATATTAACAACAGTGTGAGGCCAACAACATAGGCTATTTAGAAGTGCCCTTTGGTTATTATTTCAGGTAAAATGCATTTAAAATTATTAAATAAATGTATGGCCTTTAAGATAGGCATGAGTTTAAAATAAGGAAAAAGATATGAGTGAGAACTGGCATCTTCTTTATTTTCTTAAGAGTATTTCAGAAAGAAATACTCTATTTCAATATTTTAAAATCTTGGTATGACAGAACAAGCACTGACCTAAAAGACTGTAGTTCTTAGTTCAGGTAACTCTAATACTATTCACTAATCCTGAGACTTAGGACAAGTCAGGTAAACCTCCTAACCTCCATTAGTCTCAGTTTTCCTTTAATAAAGAGGAGATTAAATTATTTGTCTTAAAAACATCAAGGGGATGTGGAAAGGATCAAAGTGTAATAACTATAGTAACTTACATTTATTGAGTGTTCACAAGGAGCCAGACACAGTCTTAAGTGCATTCCCTAAACAATCTCATTTATTAGTGACACTGAGAAAGGTAGGCAACAGTAAGTTGACAGAAGAGAAAGATGGAAAAAAAAAAAAGGCTCTTGGAAAAAGTAGGTATAATTTACTTCCAAATTAATACAGAAAGCTTGACTCTTCTTGGGTACCCCAGTGGTTGAAGATTCCACCACTGGGATGAGCTTTGAGCCATGTCACTTATCATTCAGCCCACCATACTGAGGAAAAATGGTCCTATATGGAATACATCAATAAAGTTGAAAAATATGCTTGTTACATTGTATAAAAAGTTTGCTACATCTTACATAATTTGCTAATTTTCTTCTAACACTCAATGTTTCTCTTAGCATAATGTATTTATATTAACTATGTGCATAAATACATAGGCAAACACTTATTATATAAAATATATAAATTTTTGTGTGTGTTTGTGTTTATGTGTCTGTGGATTCGCATTTTCATTCAGGACATACAAGAACACATCTGCTGAAATGCTAAACAATGAGGACAAGTTAAGGCTCTCTAAAAAAAAAGGTAATAATAACAACTTGGTTTTATTTACTAAAAACTAGCTGTCCAAGATAGAGTTAAAGGAGAGAAAGAATAATCAACTATCAACTTTTCTGTATTCCTGTGTATCTTCTGTAGACATGGCTCCTTCTTGTGTGCCAGTTTTCTTTCATTAGGTGACTTGTGCTCTCATTGATTTTTTGACAACAAACCAGTACTAAAGATCATGTAACTCCATACATACACACAGAAACACACACACAGACAGACATGATAATAATAGTTGCATAAGAAACATATATACATCCAATCCAGGCATCTATCATTAATTTCTCAACTCTGTTAGCTGGAGACTGCACGAGAATCATTTTTCCATGACATTTTCATGGCCTGTTTCCCCTGTCTCCAATCCAAGTAGTGTGAAGAGACAGAAATTAATAGTTAATGGAACAAATGAATTTGGTTTGAATGACAAACTATTTTACTGTTTTTTCTTAAAGACAACAAGAAATACAGCCTCCAAATATGAATTAAAGATGTTTTTCTTCACATCATTTCCTGTGCTTCCATGGCCTATACATATGAATATGGGATTTGTATAAGGCACATTTCCAAGAAAGCCTCTGAGTAGGCAATTCTGACAATATTTAATTTTAAAGGTGCACTTAAATTCAGACTATGACTTCAAATCATGGTACTATTGATTTTTTTTTTTTTATTTTGAAGGCTGATGAGATTTTATTAAAAGATCTCTGGACATTTGACATCTTTTACTGGAAATTCTTGAAAATTTAATCATCAATCAAGAACTTTAAAAAATAATGTGAAATTTGCTATATTTTGAAATAGAAAGATGCATAAGTTAACAAGGGGCTTAAATGATCCATTGGAAGCAAACCAGGGATTTTCTAGATATTCATTTAATATTTGTAAAGTTATAAAACAGGCATAACACCGTAACCTTATTTATTTATTTTTTTAAATATTTGACATGACATGAGAATAAATTTAATTATGAGTGAAATCTGTAAAACCCGTATCAGGAATATGGATGGTATTCTTTGTCAGGACTCTGCCTTTTCTTATAACAAAATACATAAATGACTTCAAATGATAGAATACACACATATAGATAGGGCTGGATACACAGGTCTTTGTTGACTTTTGTGGGAAAAGGGGAAAATCCTCCCATCCCTCCTCTGTTTTGTTTTATTGTTTTTTTGTTTGTTTGTTTTTGGTTTTGGTTTTTTTTGCGGGGAGGGGGGTGCTGGTTGGATAATTAAATCAACATGAGACTGACAAGAGAAAATCAAATTTAATTTTGTGTGCACCAAATCCCACATACATGAGGCATCAGAGACCCCTCATACTTGAGAGGTTCAAGACAGAAAGGGAAAATGAAGTATATAGGACGTTCCGAGCTAGGGATGAGATAAGGCACCTTGGGGTTTCAGAAGGTCATTGTTGGGATAGCATGTGTTCAGTAATTAGTACTTTGTCCTGCCATATAAATAGGTCAAAAAAAGTTATCTCCAACAATCTCTAACTATAGGCGAGGCAGCTAATTCAAATTTATCTAGCTTGTTAAGACGGGGTCAGGTGTAGTTACTCTTACTCTCTCAGGGTCTCCATTGCTTTTAACTCAGAGTAATCCACATACCAGAGGCGCATCTTGGAGTGACTCATTCTGAACTCCTACACTTCTGACCAAAGTAACCACTAAAGTGTTCTTTGACAAGACAGTTCTCCTAAAAAGGCCAAATGAAACCGTCTTTCATTTTTGAACGTCATTAGGTGACCCCACGCATGGAGTTCAGTGGTCACACATCTACCATTGTTGGACAATTATCTTAAAATGCTTTAATCTTCTCATTTTAATTCTGTCATTACTTATTCAAAGGCACATTTCAGGCGGCATTGGAAAAGCCATCGTCCCTGAAAGTGAGAAAGAGTTCTGAAATTGTAAGGCTAGAAAAACTTTGAGAAGAAAGGTGCTTTACCTACAAATTTTCCATTAAGTCATCCCTCACAACTCCTGTTCTCTCCCATGGAAATTCACTCGGTAGCTTTGTCTGATTTCACCTGCTTTGGGGGCATCTCAATGGCTTGGCTTACCTCGACAAATTTTGTATGTTATTTTTCAAAAGAAAGACATAGGCAGTGTTTTGAGAGCTTGGGTTGCTGTTTTGGAATATCAATTTTGCTTCATTTTTCAGACCATGTTCACGTATCTGAAACTATTTCTAATGTTTCAGACAAGTTCTAATGTCAGTCATTACCTCCTGCCTCTTCAGGTTCCCTAGTGATTTTAACAAGCTATGCAGTCATTCTCTCTATGTCCAAAACTCTGATAATTTACAACTTTGATTGGGTCGTGTTCCTATCAATCTCAATTAGGCAATGACCTTACGATTTAGCCTACAAAGTCTTACATTTCTACCATTCGCAATTTTTCAAAAATCACTCAATTTCACAGCATCTTATTTTCAATGACCCTAGTACCTTCTGCAATGTAGGAATGATGATACTTAGAAAATAATGCAATATGTCCAAGCTTTATTCCTAATCCCATGTATTATTCAGAGAATATTTTCTATTTAAAAGAATTTCATTAAAAGAATCATTTGTTAATGTTTTCTAGACTTTTCAAAGGCTCTGCGTAGCAAAGCATTTTGCTTCTGAGAAATGCTACCTCACCACTCTCTATAGATTGCTCTAGGAGACGTTCTCAGGCACAAGACATGCCATGGAGGTAGACGGGCTTTCTCCAGTGACAACAACATGCCAAAGTAAACCTTTAAGGGAGAAACTTTCATGTTCTCTTTTTGACCTAATCTTTTGAGGAGCTCTAGATCTTCCTTGCCTGTCTTATACCTTGGTATCAGAAGAAAGAATATATTTCAAAATAGGAAAAGAAAGAGAAAAAAATATAATTTAAAATGTGAATTTAATAGGTCTGCCATTTCTTTGGCTATGATACCCTGGGCAGAACTACTGGACCTGACTTTACTTGTCTAAGAAGGGTAGTTAGTAAATATCTTATAAGGTCTTTGTAGAACAACAGGAGACAACAGATAGATATGAAATCACTAATGTAACATTGTAAAGTACCATAAAAATTATTTTATTAGAATGATTTTTATCAGAATAATTTAACAAAATTATTTTATTAGAACTAGTTTATAAAACTCTAAATTTCTTTTATTACTCACTGTTCCCAAGAGGCTGAATTTTAATATTATTTGAAGTGCTCTGTATGAGTGTTCTCAATTCTAGACATTTGTGTTATATCTCAGGTTTTCAGGTGGAGAGCGTGTATGTGTGTGTGTGTGTAAATGCGCATGGTGTGTGTGTGTGTGTGTGTGTGTAGGTGGTGTGCATCACTTTTCATAATTGATTCACACCAAAATGCTAGCTTTCAAGAGGTAGAGCAATGTAGGCAGTAGCTGTTTCAACAGTACACTGCGATGACAAGCACATTTTCTGCAGGAACAGAATGCTTTCCTGTCACCTTCCTCCAGATGAAGGCCAAAATACTCCAGAAATAACAGATGGAGAGAAGCTGGGACCTAATTGAAGATCTACCTACCGAGACAGTAGCAAATGCCTGAGAACTTCAGGGTTAGCCCTTCCTCCCCCACCAGGCAGCATACAGAATCCAGGACACAGAGAACAAAAGAGACTTATTTCTTACTTGGTTGGGGGAATATTTTCCACCCATTTCTGGGAATCCATGGTTCTCAAATAGCCTTGCAGGGTAAAGGCAGATTAAGGAGTCACAGTGAGAACAGAGCTGTGCCACAGTTTCCCAGCATCAGGATTCTTGCATGGTCCTTGGAGGCTCTGGGTGATCTCTGAGATCTTTTCCACATCCCAATTCCTAGCATTTCACAACTGTGTTAGTGATCAAGCTTGGAAAGCAGGATTCTGTAGCTGTTTTAATTGTTTTGTATTTAATACCATTCATTTTTGCCTTTATATCTTAAGGAATTCCTTTATCGAAACGTTATACTGAACACTTTAATATTTTACAATTTTATTTGTCAATTATACTTCAATAAAGCTGGGGGTGGAGGGGAATTCCTTTTCTAACCTTGCTAAGTTAAGCACTGGCGGTCCCGGGGGAATATACTATTGACTCTAAAGTTTGTATTTATGGAGCTTATTTTCTCCTTTCATCAGGCCTTACCAGTCGCTCCATGAGGCTGCATGTGCCTTGGCCCCATCAGGAAAGGAACAAATCTGGACTCAGCGACCGTAATTGTGAACCTACAGAATTTACTCTTGATTCTCTGAGTCCTGTTCTCCAAATCCTATTATCTTTTAATCTGTTCAGCTTCTAATGGGTTTTCCCTTCTGACTTGCAAATTACCATGGAAAGCTGAGGAGCCTGGGAGAAGAACAAACCCTATCCCTTATTCATTCTGAGTGCTTATAGAGTTGGTCATTAAAGAGAAAACAGGAAATACGGCAGATGATTTCTAGCTTAGTAGCAACATGTCTGTAGAGGACATTTTAGGTGTGGGCTGACAGAACTTGATCTACATCCTGGTCCTGTTTGGTTGAAGGTTTCTAGGAAAGGCAAGTGTAACCTGTTCCCCAGAGCATAAACACATGTATCCAGAGACTGTGGAATAAATTACACCGTAAGGGAGTATCATAGAGGCCAATGAAATAACCACAGATACCATCCTTCAGTGATTTTATATGGGATATTACTAATTCCTAGAATTTATGCCTCTGGAAACCCAGCCCACTGGCTTGGAAACAAAGACTTTTATCCTATTTTGTGTCTATAAATTTAAATCTAGACAGGAATTGGTGATGTACCCTTGAAGGAAAAGAAAGGCAAAGACAGTCAAATACTACATGACGAAGAGAGTAAAGGGGTGGGGGGAAGGAGCGGTGCTGGATAGTTACAAGGAGACAGGATGGTATAGCAGAGTGGAAATAGCTCCAATTTTGAATATAGCTCTGGTTCCATATCAAGGCTTAGTGGACAATGAGCTGTGCGAACTTGGGAAATTGACCCGAGTTCCCTGAACCTCTCTGTTTCCTCGTCCATAGAATACCTGCCTCATAAGAATTAAATGAAATAACCTGTGTAGGGCACTTGTACAATTGAAGTATCTCTGCAAACGATAGCTAGTGTTAATTTAGATCTTTGCTCCCTGAATTTAACAACTTATTTGGCTTAATCATTCAGATCAGAGTCATCATTATCTTCTTAATATTAAAAAGGTCTTTTTTACAGGGGGAGGGTGGAATACTGTAGAGTGTCAAAATACCCTTCTTGGTCCTGTACGTTACTCCTATATTTCAGAGATCTGGACATTCATATCAAAGTCAGTGTGAAAGTTACCTTAGGAAATTGTTTTAGCAAGCCCCTAGAGGACAGAGATAATCATAACACTTTCATTTAGAGTGCACCATCTTCCTTAATACTTATGACTTTATTTTCCAAATCTCCCTGGGGCAGATCAATAGGATTTATTTGAGTAATTATTATCCTTATCACATACATGGGGAGAGATGCGGATGGAAGGAGAGGTTTTTTGACTTTGCCAAGTAAGAAAGTATCAGAGTTGAGACTGGGAGTCAGTTCTCTTTCTCCTAGGTTCTGTATGTTCTCACAGGGCTACATAGACATAGTGCTACATACAAAAAAATAAATCTTTGGATAACAATTTGTCCTAAACTCTCTCAGGGGTAAAATATTTTCCCCAAGACATGTTTTATTCCATATCTTGTACCTCCCATATTCCTTTCTATAGTGTCTCAATTACACATATGCAAGATGGAATGGAAGTTATCAGTAGGGTTTTAGTCTGTGTGGCAAAAATATCCAGTAGGCATTCTGAAGGAAACATTTTTAAATCATTTCTGACCTTGGTCAGCAGTACAAGGCAGGAATTCAATAAATGCTAGTGAAATGAATAAAATTTCAAATTTCTCATATATACACAAAATATTTGATATTATATTGACAGCCTAAGAGAAGCTAGGATAGAGAATGGGTTTGGAAAAGAAAGCAAGATTTTGTTCTCATAATGCTAGTGGATATCTCGATCCAAGACAACAAACCTCACTGAAACTCAGTTTAACTGTCTCTAAAATGGAGATCACCCTTTTACATTGCCTTCAAATAGATAATTTTAAAATGAGAAAAAAAAAACTGATAAGTGCCTGGACTTTTCTGGACACAAGCAACACAGAATTCAAGTCACTGCTGCTTCTGTAAAGCCTCAAAGCAGCTGCGGTTTCTCTGTGGGTAAGAGGAGGACAGCATTACGTAACACGGCAACTGCCCTGATGGTCCATTTCTAAAAAGAGCCCCACTGAAGTACCCAGCTAGCCTCATTCCCAAACACTGGCAAGCCTTTGTTCTTTCTTTTAACTGAAATTAAATTGCTGCCTGAAGAACTAAAGATATATTTAGAAGATAGTCTCTTCCCATTTTTTGTCCTTTTTAAAGTTTCCTAATTGAGAATCATATCCCATAAAATTATATAGCAGTATAAAGAAGTAGGCAAACAGGCAGAAAGACTATAGGGGAAAAAAAAATCTTAATTTTTTTTGACTTTTTTCATATTTTTTCCCTACAACAACTACATAGTTGACCTTTTCTGATTGCTGACAGTATGTGCCACCCCATTCCATCAGATATTCTCTTTCAAATCAACTACAGTGACAGTTACACTCAATTTATTAAATCTTTTTTAACATGATATGCAACTTTGAGTTTTATACCCTAGTTTCCAACAGACAGGTAATGGAGGCTTCCATTTTTAGTTTCTTTACTGCCAAAAGGTGAGGGGAAAATGTCATGGATATGATGGTACATAAGCATTCACTGAAGATGTAGATATAGAATAGAATAAGGACATTATTGGTTGTCACACATATTTATGTCAGTAAATAATGTATTTGTTAAGCTTCTAATACAAACCAATCTTTGAACAAGGCTTTAAAGAGATTATATAAATATACATATATATACACATATGTGTGTATATACACACACACATTATAGGAGATAATTAACAAGTAGCAGTAAGAATTAGACAAATACAAGAGTGTGACCAATGTTGTCAGCTACCAACAAAAGGCATTAAATGTGGTCCCCAGTCATGGTTGAGCTTAAGTCAGTCTGGTCTGGGCTTACAAACCAACACAAACGTCTAGAGGGGCCAGGCAAGTAATAAAACAAGCTAAGCCTGAGATGAGTCGAGTGAGAAAGAGATCAATGATAAACACACGATTCATACCACGGCCTAAGAAAACTGACTTAGCTTCAGCTATGAACTGATGCTAGCCAACACATCTTATCAAAAACAAAACAAAACAAAACAAAATGACAATAATCAAGCAAGTATTTTTATTTAAAAATGTTAATGAAAAATGTATTACAGTGGACACTGTAATGTGCTGCCCAAATGTCCCTGACTTGTTGCCCAAGCTGCTGGGAGTGCTGCCTACAATCAACCGTCAGCTGTCAACTCCTCAAGGTTGGCCTCAGCTACAGAGAGCCACCTCACCCAACTGCAGAGCTCCTTGCGGAGGTGGATGAGGCTATCTTTGGGGCTGCATCAAAGCTTAACTCTCCCTCTGCATAATTCTACTTCCTTCCCCTCTTTCACAGGTGGTCAGAGAGCCCGGAGATCTCCTAAAAACCATGTGACAGACTAAACTGCACCTCAGAGTCTGCCCCTAGGGAACCCAAACTGTGACCAATAGCAACTAATGATTTTTCTTTTTTTAACAAATTAATTTATTTACCAATTACAGTTGACATACAATATTATATTAGTTTCAGGTGTATACCATAGTGATTAGACATTTATATACCTTACAAAGTGATCACTTTAAGTCTGGTACGCACCTGACACCATACATACTTATTACAATATTATTGACTATATTCCCTATGCTTACTTTACATCCCTGTGATGGATTTTACAACTGGTAATTTGTACTTCTTAATCCCTTCACCTTTTCACCCAGACCCCTAAACCATTTCCCAACTGGCAAACATCAATCTGTTGTCTGTTTTGTTTGTTCATTTATATTTTTTAGATTCCACATATAAGTGAAATCATATGGCATTTGTCTTTCTCTGTCTGATGATTTCTTGTTTTGTTTGTTTTTATTCTTAGTAACATGATGGAGATTAAACAAAACTAATGCCAATTTATATTATCTCCTCTAAGACAACCCACAGTCGGGTAAGTGCTGTCCAAAGGGAATATAATGAAAAGTAAACAAATTTTAAATTTTCTAGTAGCCACATTAAAAAAAATAAAAAGGAATAAAAAATTAATTTTATTATATATTTTCCCTAACCCAATATATTACCATTTCAAAATGTAATCATAATTTAAAATTATTAGAGCTGTTTTACATTCTATTTTCCAAATTAAGTCTTCAAAATATGGTGTGCATTTTATATTTGCAGCACATCTCAGTTCAAACACAAATTTTTTTATTAGAAATATGTAATCTTCATAAAACTTTCATAAGATTTACAATTGAAGAAGTATTCAAATATCCAAGTTAGTCAATGCATTTAACTTAATTGTTTTCCAATGACTAAACTGAATACCAATTTTAAAAATTAAATTTATTGGGATAACATTGGTTAATAAAATTATATAGGTTTCAAGTGTACAGTTCTACAATGCATTATCTGTATACTGTGTTGTGTGTTCACCATCCTAGATCAAATATTCTGTCACCATATATTTGACTTCCTTTACCCTTTTCTACCTCCCCAAGACTCCTTTCCCCCTCCGATAAGGGGCTAATATCCAAAATATATAAAGAACTCATACAACAACAACAAAAAACCAATCCAACTAAAAAATGGGCAGAGGACCTAAACAGACACTTCTTCCAAGAAGACATACAGCCAACAGACATATGAAAATAGCTCACTAGCTATCAGGAAAATACAAATCAAAACCAAAATGAGATACCACCTCACACCTATTAGAATGGCTATCATCACCAGCAAGACATAAAATAACAGTGTTGGAGAGGTTATGGGAAAAAAAGAATCTTCACACACTGCCAGAGGGAATGTAAATCAAACACTAATTTTTAAAGTTAATTTAAATTAGTTAAAATTAAATTGAATTAAATTAAAAATTCAGTTCCTCAGTCACAACGACCACATTTCCAGTGCTCAACAGGCATGTGTGGCGAGTGGCACCGAAGTTGGACAGCACAGGTACAGGCTGTGCATCATTTTTTTTAGGTGCTTTAATGAACATTTTGAATGCTATGATGTCCAAGCAGTGCAACAGCAATGGATAAGATCACTGAAAGGAGAGATAAAGAGATCTGTTAATAATGGAAACGAAAATGCAAAAACGTGTTTTTGAAGAAAGCTGTTGCACAAGCATGTGAACGCATTCATTTGGCAATAAGAGCAATTCTGAATGACAAAGTATAATTCACGCAGTGCATAGCAGTGCTGTCTTTGTACTTAACCATCATCAGCAAGAGATGAAAAAGATGAGCATGAGAAGAGAAAATGGGAAAAAAAAAAAAAAACTTACTCGTGTGGCCAGAAGATTAACATCAGCAGGGCCTGCTACCAGGCCGAGGTTAATTCAGGAGAAGGCCAAGAGTAAAGGAAATAAAGGCCGAGCACAGTGGAAGGGATGCTGATGAAAGCCTCATCACAAGATGATGTTGAGTCCATCCATATTCGAGGGGTATTTGAGGCTTCATAACATCAATCTAAGTGCATGGGTGGGGACAGGAACAGAGCTGCTAAGAAGGCACACGTCTCTTCACGAAAATTGTGAAAGGGAGAGAATGTCTGCTGCAAAATATATTCAATAAAGACCAAAAAAAAAAAAAAGATGTATTTTCTGTCGGTGTAGCCAATAAGCTAATATTTATTATATACTAAATTCTTACAAGTTTCTAATTATTGGAGACAGACTATGAAACAAGACAGGTGGAACTACTCTCCTCAATAGTCTTACATCCTAGCGGGGAAAGTATACAATTAATTCATTGGTAAATAAACGGGACAATTTTACACACTACTAAGGGCTAAGAAAATGACATAAGGACAATGTGATAGAGTATGACAGGAATCAGTGAGTCACTTTAGCTACGGTGACCAGGAAAGGCCTTTCTGAGAAGGGGACGTTGAGTTGAGATCTACGAGATGAAAAGGGGCAGCCAGATGAAGATCTAGAAAAAGAGTGTGCCAACTAGGCTTTATTTGTAATAGTTTGAGTACTTAAATAATTTTTTAAGTACTGAATAATAAAATTTAAAGTTGTCCTTGTACCTATGCGTTTTAGCCTGAATTGCAATGCTTTTGGAAGGTCATTACAGCTGGCTTTCTAGTAACTGCATATAATTCTGATATTCCCATAGAAATGTACTGGGTATGAAAAGGACAGTCATCTTATGTCTCTCAACAAACATTTTAGGGAATCATTGCTCAAATTTGAAATTTTCCCAAACTTATAAATTTAGGGACTGATATAGTGACTAATTCCCTAGAGTCTTAGCCTATTGCCAGAGTCATGCTCTGTGTATTATTTCTATTTCTCCTTGGAAATTTCCCTTCAGACAGAACAAATGGTAAAATGATCATATATCCCCCAGGGGCCCTGTTCGCCTGGGGATGTCCTTCTCTGTTCCTATTATGCAGGCATGATTATTTACAGTGTCCTCTTTCACCCTCCAAGGTATCTTGCTCCGAAGATAAACTATATGGCTACTCTAAATGGCACCCCGCTGATTACACTAGGAGAGTAGAGGTTAATTCACCTAGTAGATCTCTCTGGCAAGCAAGCGCACACAGGAGTGTTCTGTACCCTTGTATGCTCCCAGCCAGTTCCCATCTGCCAGAGATTAAAGATAAATAATGAAGACTATAAGCAAATGATGTGATTTATACTTAGCACCACAACTTGCTCTCATGCAGGGCAACATATTGTCTCCTGGCAGGCCCATCCTCCCTCACCTCCCTCATTGACCTTACCAGCTTCTTGATTTAATGATAGCAGGCACCAGAAGACGCCTGGCTTTTTTGATTCTACATTTACCCCTTCATTTCATTTAGCTCGGTTTTACTTTTTGTTCCTCACCAAAAGCAACCAGCATGACACTTTGGGCATTGTGTTCAGAGCTAAAGCAATCAATACTAGCTTCAAATAACATGGAAAAGCCCCCAGACCTATATCAGAGCTATAAGCAGGACATTTGATTGGAGTCAGATGCTATCATTTTCAAGAGTCAAGATGTATTGTTCAGACAGTGGTGTGACAAGAGGGTGGGGTGGGGGGATATAAAGCCATCCCATTACGGTGATTAGAACCTTAAGACATAATATAGAGATAGTTGAAAACCCAAAGAGAAATAAGCAGAGAATGCTAACGAAGAAACAACAAAAAAATTGCTGGCTGGAAGGCACCTTTCTCCATCCACAACTTTGCTCACCTGCCTGTTTTACTTATTTATTCTTTATACACCCACTTTAAGTGTAGTCACCACTGAAACACCTTCCCTGACTTATACCCCATCCTCGGAGATAGAACTAAATCCTCCTGTCCACTTACATAGCCCCAAGGACATTCTATTAGAAATTACACCAAACATTTTCAATGGTATACTTATATGTCTGTCTGTCTCTAGATTGCAAGTTCAGAGGGGATGGTTTCTTATCCATCTCAGTAGCCTCAACCTAGCAGCTTGCATGCAGTAGTCACTCAATAACTGTCCTCTGAATTTAATTGAAACCCACACATACTGATGCATTTTTGGTCCAATTGTTGAGGGAAGGAATGAATAACTGGGTGAATTATTATATGGCTGCTATCATATGGCTGTTTTATTATACAGCTATTTCCTAGCAGACAGACCAGCTCCAAACTCTACATGAAAGATTCAATTTCGGGGAAACAAGGGAAAATTGGAAAACTCATCTTAACAGTAAACAGTGAGATGAATGATGGGGCAAAGATGTGGACGCTTCTTTCCTAGGCATACACACACATGAAGCTATACAAAATCATTTAGTTATAATCCTGTCTGAAGGGAGAGGAGTAGACCAGAAGACTTTTCCATAAGGAATCTACCCTCTAATTGACACCCTAAATAAAGGTAAATTACTGCACTCATTGTTCATGTGCTGGATGGGGTGACGGCAAAAGCTAAAGGTAAATTGAAAACTGCTTTACTTTTTCTTCAGTTGTGAATTTTATCACTGAAAATTATATTCCTATTACTTCTGTGAAAGTATGTTATAGAACTCCTGGCTTTCAAACAAAAACAATTAAAAAATAGAAAAAGTTTTCGATCTGTAGAACTGCCTTTCAAATCGATTCCAGAAGACTTAGAATCTCACAGGTGAGGAACTTAAAGAGGTGAAATGTTTGACCCTGATTGCAGAAAGTGTGGTGTGGTGTCAGGCACCTAATAGTAAATACTGACTGTAGGAGAATAAATAAATGAATCAGTGAATGATCATACACAGCTAATAATTGGCAGTGCTGTGAATTAAACCTATTACATATACAAAGTAAAAGACTCTCTCCATTGTACATCTTATACTAATACTGGGTCTCACTATCTTGACAAAGATACCTATTTTTATTAAATTTCCAAAGACTATTAAACTTCTTTTCAAAAAGCTATTCTCAATTCTTCACTAAGTATCCCATTTAGTATCTGGAAATGGGAATGCTAACTGAATTATCATTAAATGGGACTATTATAGCATAGTTCCTATGCAAAGGAAGTCTCCCAGTGCTTGTGCATCCTTAATGATGCTGCCATTCTCTCCACAGCATCCAAAGGCAGAACATGCCTCTAGCCAGTTTCCTTCAGCCAAGTTTCCCTCCGGCTGCAGTGATGTGTACGGGTACCGCTTAGAATGTCAGTGACCTCCCGTCAATCCCTGTCTGCTACTCATTCTGTTTCCTCTGCCAGTGATCCATGTCCCTCGAAAACCTTCATGTTAACAACCACAGTGAAAATTTATTTTTGCTCCTGTGCATGACCACCCGCACATATTTGCCAGCCATTATGGGTCAAAAATTCTTACCAGAACATAGAATGTACTGTAGGACAAAAAGCCACAGAGGAATAAACTGGTCAATAAAGATAAAATTGAGTAATATTTGTCTTACAACACAGTAATCAATGCATTATAAGGTACTAAGTTTGTGGCATGATGTGCTGAAGCTATGAAGTGAAAAATAAGACATATATGAATTTCAGTTACCATGATTTAGTTAATAACTCCAGTCTCCTAACAACAGGGTTAAAGTTCAGTTACTATGTACAGTATACAGTTAGCACACTTTGCATGAATGTGAAATTCACTGCCAGTTCTTCTCTCCACAATCACTACATAGATTACAGATGCACATCATGATCCAGGGCCGGTCACATCAGTTCTTTCAAAGTCTGTCAGTGACTGTTCTCTAAGCATCTGTTATTCAGTTCAAGCACAGACAGTAAAGCACGTAGGGTGTTGCCTCTGTCTCCCAGTAATACATTCATGTGACATCTTATAAAACTAGATAATCGAAACAGAGAATTGGTCAATGAAGAAACAAAAAATGAAAATGCTAAAAGTGAGATTTAAGTCGGACGTAAATGGAGTTATAGAAGAAAGAGCCAGCTGAAATGTTGAGGCTGGCACCACTCTAGAGAGGTCTCAAGGTCTGTATGCAGCTAGAAAGCTCTTCATAAAATTCAAATCTGACTCCTACTTATAGGTAAGCACTCACATCTCTATCCATTTTAGCAGCAAAAAGGTATGTTGCTTTCTAACGTCACATCAGTGGCCTCATGATCCCCTGATTTCATGACACACATATCAGCGTGGCTGTAGGAGGCCTGGGGGCAGACTCAGTTATCTTGAAAAGCCACTTGGAATATAGTTCTGTTCTTCACATCTGGACCCCATGCTCCTATGAAGATGACTGTAAAGCAGTTCAAAGCATCATTTGCTATAGCAATCGTAAGAAAGCTTTTCTTCCAACGTTGTTCTGAAAGATCTATGAGCCCATATTCTCCCGGAATTGTATCTCCTCTTTGCTGCATTCCACTTATAATGCTCCCAGTAGAGAGGTCATGAATAGAACTCAAGTGACAAGTCTCTTCTTGTTAATTTTCCCCCCAGAGAGCAATGCAATGAAGTAGAAATATAACACAATACGATTATCTAGAATCCTCCTCATTCTAAAGGGGAACCATGGACACAAAAGCAAAATATCATCTGGTTATAAAAAATAAGCAATTTTTGAGATTTTATGTATATGTTTTATATATAAGATCCAGCATGTTTGTTGAACAATAACTAGAGTGATTAAAAAGCAAAGTGAGGAGGATAAATCAATCTTAGAGTAGATCCTTTCAGGCTTTTCTTCAGGGATACACACACACACACTGTGAACATCACCATACACTCTACCTGCTTATCTACACTCTACCTGCTTCTCTACACTCTGATTTTTCCATCTGCCCCTGTCATAAACATCCCTGATATTTATAGTGTACCGATCATCTGAATGAAAATCATGAGTGGAAATCAGCAACCAGTTGAAGAAAAATTACCAAAAATTAAGCCCTTATAGTGGAAAAAAATTAGTGTGAACATGTGACTGTAGAAAGAAATATACTTTTCAGATTTGTTATTACTTAAAGTGCCAAGAACAGGGGACACTTGCATGTGCAATCAACACTCACGTGTGCAACATTCTCTGCAGTTGTTAATTTTATGTCTTGGGGTGGGAAATAATTAATCTCCATGGGTCTTGGATGTCTGTTGTTGCCAGGACACAAGTAGGGGCCCAAAAACATCAAAGAAAATGATGAAAGGGGAAAGGTGATCCTACTGGCCAGCTCAGGATAATCTGAACACTCAATAAGATTGATGAAAAAATTGCTTAATATTTTTACTGTTGATGAAAACACACTAGGTCTATGAAAGTTCAGAGTTAAAAAAAGTTAATATAAATTTTATTCCCATACATTCCAGTTGTAATATAAGAGAAGTATGAACATAATAAAGCATATTTAATTGTTATTGATTTCAATAAGTAGTAGAGTGCTAAAATATATGTGCACATACATTTTGTTTTAACTTTTACTTAGATGCCTGTTTATAAAGCATTGGTGTGGCTGTGTTACTATTGGGTAAGTTGAGAATGGTGAATAAAAGTAAAAAAAAATACATCAAATAGTCTTGATAAAAAGAAAAAAGAAAAAGAAGAATGCTTACTAAGAGCAGATAAGGCTAGCCAGCTCCGGGCTTTACACCTAATAACCTCGTAGAAAAGGACTCACCTGTGCAATCTCAAACAACACATTAATCTAATAAGCTAAGGAGAAATAACTACTTGGATTCACCCTCATCTCTGGGGAGGTGAAACTTCCAGATGGTTCTCAACTTTAAGAAGTTGTTTATACGAATATATGTTTTTAATAATGCTAAATAAAGGACAATATCTAATAATGAACATGGTTTATATAATGTTGCCAAGTGTAACTTTTAAAAATATCTTTGGAGAGAGACAGCAAGTTGCAAAAAAAAAAAAAAATCAGACTTTTGTGAAGGTAGTATGTCCTTAAACATTAATTTAATGATTAAAAAAATAACCTCAGCTTGCTGACCAGCAGCTCAGATCTGATTCACCTTGAGAAGCAACTACTATTTAATATGTCAGCCAGGCATTGATATATAATCCTAGAAAATATAAAACTGAGTACAGAAATAATGATAAAATAAATAAAACTCATGATTTACTATAGATTTTAGTTTAAGAATAGACAGTTAAGTGCAAACGTATATATTTTAAAGTATTTAACATGTTCTAAAAAAAATAAGCCATACAAAATATGGAATTAAAGCTTAAAATTTTAAGAGGAATTATCATCTTCTAAAGAAAAATTTAGTTTTTAAAGTTTGACTTTTTAGAGATATGATTTAAACAAACAAAGCATTTAAACAAAGTATAGACAGTAGTGATTGGTTCTCTCTCTCTGCACAGAAGTCCCTAGAATACTAAGATATCTACTAATATAGTAAAGCGATTTTGTCATATCCCTTTTAGCATAACAATTCTTTAGGTGGCCTTAAGTCTTCCAGGACTAACATAAACAAAATGTCCTTGAAGAAAACCCCACCTATGGATAGGGCTGTAGGAACAGTGGAGTGGTAACTTGGGTTGTGAGAAGAGGTTCATAACGTTATACAAATTCTTTGCCTCTATTCATTAAGAAAGATAGCATGCCTTGAAAGATAAAATGCCTTACACGTATGTCTAAACAAATATATCCATATAACAGGCCAGGTTATGCTGTTATAATAAGCCAAAAATCTTGACAGCTTAAAATAATAAAGATCTATTTTTGTCTACTATGGGTGGACTGGAGGCTTTGCTGTATGTTGCTTTGACCCTCATCCGAGGACCAGGCTAATGGAATGGCCACTATTTGAGGACGGCCGGTAGCCTTGGAGAAGGAGAAAGAGAGAGCTCTAGAGGATCTCATATCAACACTTAAATGCTTGGCCTGGAAGGGACACATGTCACTTCCCTTCACAGCTCATTGCCCTGAAATGATCACACGGTACTATTAAAATAGGAAGTTTCAGGAAGTGCAGGCCTACTGTGTGCCCAGAAAATGGAAAGGCAGAAATATCTGATGAACTGTTCTATGCTAAAACTTAGGTGAGCAAAATAAAAAAACACCTGGTGTTCTCTAAAAAAAAAAAGAAAAATAAATGACACCAAGTTAAGAAATAAGGGCATGGTTTTGTTAATAAAGATCATTATTTATATTTTTTCCTACCGATGTCTGAAGATGATTTGTGCTCCCCACTGAGATGGGAGTCACCATTTCACTATAGATATACCTTGGTCTCAGCACTAGTCAGCCCCTCCTTCTTTCAGTAAAATGTGTGCCCTCTGTCTTTAAAATGGTTTTGCTTCTTTGGTCAAGCAAACCTAAAGAGATAGCTTTCTTTATTCACTGTTTATCACTACCTCCATATCGATACCTCACTGCATAAACTCTCTTGTCTTCTAAGTATACACCCGGGTGTTAGTAACATTTCCTCTCCAGGCATAGCCTAGACCCTGGTGGGATCATTTCCCTGTCAACCCAACAATGACTTTTTCTTATTTTCCTTTTCTTAAGGGCTCACCTTAAGAAGTGTCTCTTTCAATCTGTCTGATGCTGACAGGTTAATAGCTGGCTTCTGACAAATGCTGCCCAAGACCTGAAACACGTTTTTCTCCCCACTAGTCTTTCCCCCACCCACCTGCTACCGCTAACATTATGTCTGTGTAGCTTTGAAAACAGTAGCTTAAAATTTAGCGCTACACATAGTTTTGAGGGACACACATCAAAAAGAAAGTCCACGAGTTCAGAGAATTTAAAAAATTTCCTTAGAGACAGCTAACGATCATTTCGTTTGCAGCCTCTAGGACCCAGAACATACCAATGTACTCGAGGTCCTTTTTACCAGCTTAGTAGTAAAATGTAAATATGTTCTGATGACCAATGTCACTCCTATTTTTGCAATTACATTAAAAGAAAAGATGCTCTGTACCCTTCTGTAGTTGGTAACTTATTTCCATTTAAGTCCTCCCCATGAAGACTATCACAGGCAAAAAACATTTATATATATACACACACATACATATATATAAACCAGTTACATATATATTTATATAAACATATATGTAAATGTTTATTGAAATGTGTGAAATTGTGGTGAGAGATATAGGCTAAAGTAGGGAATATATGAGAAACCTATAAATGATATGATATATATGAATATATATATACATAATATACACTATATATATATATATATATATATATATATATATATATATATATGCACATATGAGAAAGGGTGACTTAGAAACACATGTGGCTACTTTCTGACCAATATTACTAGAATGTAAACTCTAGGATAGAAACCATGTTTGTCTTGTTCCCTAATATATCTCTTGTGCTTAGAAAGGTACCTAGAAGAGAGTAAACACACAATTTTTTGACTGAATCTTCCAGTAGATAAAAGTGTGTAAATTATTACCAAAACCAATTTGTTCATGTTCTCCAGTAAGGATGATCACTAGTAACCATTAAACACCCATCCTGGTATATCTTTACAAAATATTATGAAGACAAATGGATGTTGAAATAAAAATAAAATCTCTCTCAAATTCTCTATTGCCTGTGAAATGATGATTTCCTGGCACCTGTGTCCTGGCAATTCATTTAAAGACTCCTTATACACCATTAAGGGGGACATAGTAGGCACTACTCCATCAGCATCAGTGATCAAAATAACGTCCAGGAGGCAAGTTTCCTTGTTTGTTTGTTTGTTTGTTTGTTTGTTTATTGGAATGACATCGGTTAATAAAATTATATAGGTTTCAAGTGTATAATTCAATAATACTAATAGATGACTGAATAGATTAGATGTGGTACACATATACAATGGACTATTACTCAGCCATAAGAAAAGATGAGATCCTTGTTTTTAAAATGAAGCAGTCCCCCTGCAAATGTGGCCAAGCCTTGCACCTCCCCGCCTCACAGGACACTTGGACGTGTGAACAGAAACTGAGCCAGAGCTTTATGAGTGCGGTGTGTATAACGGGGTCAGCCTAGCAGGACAAAAATGCTGCAGTAATTTTGCACCCATTACAGCCTAGAAATGGAAGCTATGAAAGAAAAAGGGTATACAGCAGAAAGTTAGAAGTCGACAGATGTCTCTGTAATGAACTCTCACAAAGAAAAGCTCTTCTCTGTGTCCCCTTCCATTAGCCAGCTGCACAGCTTCTCTCACTAATGGAGGACTACCCCCACCAGCCTCTGGAGGCACAAAGTTGAGTTGGATGGTTTTTCCTTCTCCACCCAGGTCTTAGATTCTGAGGAGGATGGGGCTGGTTATTCACGGAGGCCAGGTTCCAAGAACTGCATCCTCACAGCAACTAAATTTGGTGCTCTTGGAGAAGCATCACTTTGGCTTTTGGACAGCATATTTTCAAATCTCAATTCTACCAGTTATGATCTAGGTGACCTTTAGTATAGTCGTTATCCTCTTTAACCTTTAGTTTACATAGATGCATAATAGAACAATAACAGAATATACTCCGATGGGCCTACTATGTCTATATATCTCTATATCTCTATACTTATATCTATTATCAATCTCACTCTTTATATATATAAATGTTCATATTTATATATATATATATTTATATATATGTGCAAAGTACTTGGTCTGGCCCTTAGAAAGTGCTCAAAAATTGATGGCTATTATTATCAATACTATTAGTACTAGTAACAGAAAAAATATATATGACATTCTATCATGGGATAAAATATATGGTGGCTTCCTGTAAAGCAAACCTCATGTTTGCTTTATCATCATGTTTGTGAGAATATATAATTCTCAGATGTATTATTTGTCTGAAGCATAGCACACCAGATTAGTACTTTTTTCCAAGCAATATTGGACTAAGTTCTAGGGAGGCAGATAACTTTGCTTTTCCTGGGAATAATGAAACATATTTCCCCCTGGTGAATCAAAATGATAGCTAATCTCATATGGGATGGTGAGTGTCTCCTTTGATTTTCCTGAGTTTCTGTGAATTCCTCACATTGCTGCCAGCGTGATACTTCTGAAGCATATATCTGATTTTATACTTCCCTTCTAAAAGAATCATCTTTTAGCACTTGTACAAGTTACGAATGTCTAAAGGGGTAGAGACACACCAATAATGTACACTTGGTTGGTTATAAAGGGAAGAGAGAAAGATTAGAAAATGTTTTCCCCCTAGTGAACTGTCAAATGGTGATTACCACCAGTGGAAATATAAAAGTCTCTTACTATGAGATTGGGTTTAGTTTGAGTAAATTAAGCTTAAGATGCATGTGGCTCACCCAGATGATGTTCATAGGCAGTTGGAAATCTAAGCTAGGATTCAAGAGTAATGCCAGATTTAAATGTCAAGAGTAAATGCCAGATGCACCTTTGATACATCCACACAGTGGAAGACTGACAGCAATAAAAAGGAATGAACTAGGTCTACAGCCATGCCACCCTGAACGTGCCTGATCCCATCTGATCTCAGAAGCTAAGCAGGGTCAGGCCTGGCTAGTACTTAGATGGGAGACCACCTAGGAATACCAGGTGCTGTAGGCGTTTTTTTTGTTTGTTTGTTTGTTTGTTTTTGTTTTTAAAAAAGGAATGAACTACCGATACACAAACATGGATAAATCCCAAATGCATTATGCTAATGAAAGGTGCCAGATTCAAAGTGCATTTACATGACATTCAGGAAAAGACAGATGTATAGGGACAAAGAGCAGATCAGTAGTTGCCAGGGCTGAGGGTGGGAGGAGGGTCTGACTACAAAGGGGCAGCATGATGGAACTGGGGAGGGAGTGGCGGTTCATATCTTGACTGAAAAGGTGGTTACGTGACTGTGTCTTTGTCAAAACTCATAGAACTGTGTGTGTACCAGAAAGAGTGAATTTTGCTGTATGTAAATTTAAAAAAATAATTAAACACACACAAGAAAACAAAAGAAAAAAAGTCTGACACACGATAAAGTTTAAGAACCACTGATTGAGACAACCAAAAGTTGCATGGAAGTCAAAAAAGATGAACTTAGGAAAAGTTCAGTTAATGTGCTCATTTGAATATTGAATTGTAGCATTTGGGGGACCACTTTTAGTAGTGATACAGAAAAAAAGCAAATTGTGGGATGTGTTCCAGAAAGTGGGCAGTGAGGAGGTAGAGGCATGCATTGAAGACTATTTTTCTAAGAAATTAGTCATGACATGAAGAGAGAAAATACAGTAATTTTAAACCTTTGCATTGTCAAGAGGCATTTTGATTTTGTTCTGGAGTAAAGGAGACAATCTATTCCATGGCCAGGGGAAGAAAGTCAATGAAAGCTTAGAGACCGAAGCTACTAAGACTAGAGGGGTTAATTGATGGAGGAAGGTGGTCGGTCGAGCTGGGCAACTGGTCACTCTGTTTACTCACTCTTGCTCACATGGCTGAGACTTTCAAAGTCCAGTCCACTGCACAATGAGGCTTCAAGTTAGACTGCCCTGGCATACCGCTTATAGTTTTGGTACAAATAGGAAATCTTTTTGTAAGAACATGTAACTTCCTTGTGGTCAATATGGGCCACGCCTTGGCCTGTTGCAATCATTCTCAAATATGATTTTTGGCAAATCCCCTACTCCCAGCAGGAGACATCTGGCAACATGTTTTTATTTCACAAGTGGAGGGGGCTGCCACTTGGCATCATGTGGGTACAGGTCAAGGATGCTGCTAAATATCCTATAATGCACAGAACAGCCTCTAGCAATAAATTTGACATGAAATGTCAACCATGCTGAGGCTGAGAAACCCTGGTCTACTGAGAACAACTCATTTTATCACTGAGTTGTACTATGTGAATTTTATGTTACAATGCCAAGTCTCTACAGGTGGGCAATTTGCATCTAAACTCTAATTTTGCCTAATATTTTGAATTACTGCCATCCTACTACAAAGAGATTTCTAGTTTAACCATAAATCTCATGACATTTCAGCCCAAGAAATTTACTTTTAACAGTATCACTATGTATTTTGTTCTACATTTGCTCCAAAGGCTAAGAGATGTGCATGTTACATACAATTGCTCATATATTATTCATCTATGGCCATTAGAATATCTTTATTCAGAAACTAAACTTTACAGAGTCCAGAGATGAGCCTTGCTTTTTCCAGGGCACTGCATTCTACATTGTTTAAACTCTCCAAACCGAGGCATGTGTGTACAACACTTCTGAAAGTGCTTATTTTGCTTTTCTATACACATAGTCTGTTGAATAAGTCAACAAAGATGCCAGTTCTTTACATTAATACCATGTCCTAGTTTAGTCATTCAAAGTTTCAAGAATCCAAACACGTAACGGAGAGCTCTGCCAAAAATTACAGAAGGAAGGAACAGACAACGGTCGATTTGTTTGAAAGATCCATTGTCCACAATATTGCTGCCAGCCTGGCTTCAAGGCTGATATACAAGTGAATGCAAAATGCATCCTTCGTGCCTTCCCCTACCAGTCCACTCCTACGTGCTGGATTACCCATAACCGCAAGGTGACAAGAGAAAATAAAAGGAAGAAAGTAGGGGGTTGGGAAGAAAAGGGGCCTACAGCTGCAGGAAGAAGTACTAGTGCCGCAAAGGGTTACTTTTTAAACATCTTCTCTTGGAACATTTAAGATTAATGGTTATGCGTAGGAAGAAAGAATCTGTTGATATTTTAGTCATTTTTATGTACTCAGCTTATTTTTTAAAAATAAAATGATAGAATACCATAATTAAATGATTACTCAGAAGTAGACTATATTAGGTTTTGTGGATATTGCTTAAAATGAACTATAACTTCTTTTGATGTCTGGCTTTGAAAGTTTTAGATAGATAACTTAGGCATGCACAAATTAGTCTCCCCTTCTCCATTATGGGGAACAAGTTGTTGAGAACACCGAGGACAGATTAACCTGTTAAGTATTTGTTCTCTTCACAAAATAATACTAATGGCTGCCCATTTTTCCTTTCCAAAGCTCTTTTTTCTAGTGTTCTTTTGAGCCTGTGATTACACAAGAAATTACACAGTTAAATTCTAGTATCTGAACACTTGTTAATACAATGCTACGAAGGGAGGGTGGACTTAGGATTCAGGGCTGTGAGCAGCTGGCAACAGCAAAGGCCAAGAGTTAGGCAAAAGCAGCACAGGTGAAAAATAAGGACTGATGACAATTTATGGTGGAAAGTATTTGAGATTTCCTCATGGTTTCAAGAACAGTTAGAAGCCAAAGTCTATTTAGTCCTTCAAATTGCTTGTACTCACATCAGGTATTTCCTGCCCCTTTAACACATACTTGTCTTTTTGTACTCCAGAATTAAGGGTTCTTAGCCTTCATATTCTTTCTTCCTTCTTCCTCTTCCATTCTCAATCTCCTACATCAAATTTTTTTGAGATAATTCCCGATTAACAGAGAATTGTAAATACAGTAGAAGTCCCAGATACCCTTCACTCATCTTTCCCTTATGTTAACATCTTACATAACCAAAGGGCAAGGATCGAAACCAGGAAGTTGACCTTAATGCAATGCTGTTAACTAAACTACTACCATACTACTTGTCATCCAAACAAGTATCCAATGCATTCATCCCGTTAGCAAATAGTTACTAAGTTCCTAGTACACGCTATGCACCATTCTAAGCACTTGGTTCAAATCAGTGAATAAAGAAGGTAAAAATGACATTAGCGCCCTTATGGAACTTACATTCTAGCTGATAGAAGACAGCTCAGTTCATTCTGAAGGCAGCATTATTACTGAACATCATTTTACATTGCACGAGGGTGGATCTAAAGGGCACAAAGAACAATCCTAGTTCAAAGTCAGCCCCCACCATTAGTTCACGTGAGCTACCCCCAACATGGTCTTCGCTGTTTCGTATTCGCATTCTTTTAACCCTCTTAAAACTTTCAAGTTGTCTTTCTTCTCTGTGTTTGTGTCATGCAAATAGCTGTTTGGATATTATTTACTGCTACTTTTCCAAAATTTTTTCCAATTGCAACAAAGCTGGGTAAATTAAAATAATGGAAACATATACATGTAATTGTCTATTGTAAGTACAATATTCTTTGACTTTACCCACAAACATAATGCCAAATAAAAGAAAGGTAGGAATTTTTATTTTATACATCTTATTAGCCATGCTGCCTGATTTTCAAAAGCCTTTCATATCTTATTTTTTTATAGAAAACTATAGACTCAGAGATTTGGTCTCGCATGCTTTTTTGTAGGCACTGAGAATGTGGGCCAATGCTATTCTCAAGGTCAAATTCACTCCAGCATGACTGGATGGTACTTGCAAACCCATTTAATAATCTCCTTAAAGCCCTCTTTACAAGAAAATGAGGCTAGATGGTTTAAAATAAACATTGGGTACAGTTACTAAAATGGCCACCCGAAAAATACGAAAAATAGGTAGTGTGTGAAAGAGAGAAAACAACTGACAGAGAAAGCAATTCTTAACAAATCTAGGCAGGACTCCAAAGCCAGTGAGATCTAAGATAGAGCAAGGTGTTGCCAAAATCCCCCCACAAGCTGGAGGATGATCTATTTAACTGGCCATTTCTTTCATACATGACATTAAAAGGAGAGCTCTGCTTATAATCTGACCCTGGCTTATTCTTTGCCAAGTTTCTTAACCTTTCTGCTTCTGCTGAAGACATTTCTTATATTCCCCCAGACTTTTGAAGAAAATTACTCTCAAACCTTTGCTTAAATAACAAACATAAAGAAAGAAATACATCACTAAGAGACACAAGTATCTAGCTATTTTAAGATGAATCCTCATCTCTGGATAAAGTGATAGGCTAATTTTCCAAAGCTACAAACCTCATGGCAACCCCAAACCAGTTTAAAAGTATCGGTGGACAGACACTGGGTGAGGCTCAGATAAAGCCACCAACCAGTCCATAGTCTTGTTAATAAACACCAGGAGGAGACTGGGAGTCAATTTAATCAATATGATACTCACTGACTATCACGTAAAAAAAATGTCTTTGGACATTGAAATAGTACATTCTACCTAAAGAAAAATTATCATGTCATCCATCTTAGCAAGTAGCTTATTTCTGAGAGTGATTACAAGGGAAATAACGATGCTTCAAAGCGCCAATCTCAAAAAGTTAGAGATTTAGAGTTTTAATTTAGCCTAATAATGATGCCTCCACATTAGTTCTTTCCAAGTTTTCTCCCAGTTCTCTCACAGCAGGGTAAATAATATAATTTTCCAATTTCTCTTCTCTCTACTCTACACCACAAATTACCTCTCCATCTCCAAAGTAGAAAATAAAAGGTACCCCTCCCCTTAAGTGTTTTGGAGTATGTGTGCATTATTGTGCTATATTAAGCTGGAAACAGAGAACTGATTCATTTTAGGAAAAAAAAATGTATTGCTTTCGGTGCCATTCGGAAACATTAGTTATATTGCAATGCGATTATCATGGATATGGACAGTTTAAGATTGCTATATATTAGTTTTTATTTCAAGTTTCAAGTTTCAAACAGACCTCCTTAACATTTAGAACTGTAAGAGCAACTATGCCCTTCATAGCTGTTATATAACCTTTCAGTTTGATGTCTTACATATCTGGCTAATATATGGTTTCTGGTGAGTGTTTTACTATATCTGTCAGATAGCAAAGTCTGAGACCAATATGGATGAATATATTCTTGAAGTTTCCAAAATATTTACTGATGATGAATGTATAACAGGCGATTTTCATTCTAGGCAAAAAAGAATTGGTCTGTCTGTTATTCCATGAGTATTCACACAAAGTACTCTTCTTGAAAATGGTTTAGAAAAAAAATAATTCAGGTTTAATAAAGATCAACCTTGAAATATAGAGCTATCTTAAACTGCCACCCAACCCAAGGGCATCCACTTTTATAAGCTCATAGAGACATCCTGTCCTTATAAACATTGCCACACACATGCGTGCATGCATGCATGCATGCACATGCACGCACACACACACACACACACATACACACAAACACAAACACACACACACACACGTTTGGAATACAGTGACACATATCCACTATCATTTCCATATATACAAATCCTACCACCTCACATAGTTCCCAAGATGACCTTCAACCACTATGAAAATTACTGTTTTATTTGTGATACAGGGAGAAGATATCATCCATATTTCATGATTTTCTCTGGCACATTCATATTTGTCCTGACCGAAATAAAATATATTTAGCTCCAGGTGAGGCTTAATCTTTTTTTTTTTTTGATTTGTATTAGACAATCCAAGTCAAATAAAATATAAATTCTAGTCTAATAAAACATATTTCTATTCCTACCCCAGTCTTCCCCATCTCAGTAAACACTGCCACAGTCCACTCAGTCTTTCAAGTCAAAATGAGTAGGCGTTCTCAATTTCTCCCTTCCATTACTCCGACCCCTAGCTCCCTACGCATGAATTATCAGCAAATTTTGTTAACACGACCCTAAAAATATACTTCCAACACATCCACTCTTCTCCAGTCTCCTTACTTGAAGCCTCCTAAAGAATTCTTCCCCTTCCTATCTGTCTCCGTCTCCCGCAATCTATTTTCCATAAAGCAGCTAGAGTGTCCTTTCAAAATATAAATCATTGTAAGTCATTCTCTCAAGTAAAACTACCAATGTTTTCTATTACTTTTAGAAATTACATCTTAATGGCTTACCACGGCCTTCGATGCTCTGCAGAGTTTGGCCAGACTCCTTAGCAATTTCCTTTCTACCCTTCTTGCTCTCTCTATTCCAACCACTGAACCCTTACTCTTCACGGAGCACTAATCCCCTTCAAAGGCCATATACTCAGCACATGGCTGGCCACTTTTCAGCCTTCATGTCTCCAATTCAGTGTTCCCAGAGAGGACCACACTACATATTCTTCCTCAAAGCCAATTATCATCTATCACATCACTCTGTTAATTTCAATGTAGGGCTGGTGACAGTCCATCATTATTTTATTTGCATATCCATGTACGTATATATCGCAAGACTCTATCAACAGAATTTGATATCCTTGATGTCAGGGGACAGGTTGGCCATTTGTCTCTATCCTCAATGACTAGCACACTGCCTGTCCTAAGATAAGGTCCTCAATAAGCTGCTGGAAAATAAAAAAGGTGAATTGAAAAGATAAATGAATTCCCTCTCTTGACTCGTTGCATTGGGAATCACCTTCACACAGTGGGTGTACTGCGTTCTATGCTCGCTGAGGCCCTTAGTGGCCTCATCGGTAAAATAAGAAAGTTGTATTAAATAATTTTTCCAGTCCTTGAGCTGAGGAGACCTGTTAGCTCAAATCAGCAGAATAATACAAGCTATTAGTAGCAGAATTAGTCACAGAATACGAGGCTCACGACTTTCCTTTCTGATTCATTAGTCAGTATACTTTTATTTTACTTCCTATATCTGCATAAAGGAAACAATCTATGTATATGTCTCTTTCTCTATCTATCTAAACTATATATTTCTATCTCTCCCTATCTACCAATATGTCTACACTTTTTTTAAAATCCCATGTTAGATAATAAAATCTTAGGCTTCAAGATCCATTTTGATTTGGGAACAGATATAAAAATACACTATATTAACTAATTGTATTCACTGATAAGAGCTCATTCCTATATACTTTCTCTTGAATCCCCTGGTTATTGTGGCTAGAAATATTCTATCTGGTGAATTTCATAAGCCTTTCAATTATCCTTAATAAAAGAATGTTCTTTACGGTAAATTACTACATATTCTCAATTATGGTAAATATTACATGGTATTCCAAAATTTAATGGCAATTTTACAAAGGTACTAGATATTTTAAAGTTTCTTTGTTGTAATTAGAGAATGTGTTCAGAGGCAAGGAAGATAAAGTGATCATGTGGCAAGAGCAAATGAAAATGCATTACTTTTTAAAATTAGTTTTAATTTTTTCTTTTTTGCTCATGTTTTTTAGTATGCTTTACTTTTTCTTATGTACATTCCCCAAATAGGTTCCAATTATTAAGATAGGTTTCAAACGAATTCGTCTCCCCTCACCCCACTTCCTACAGTTATCCAGGGCCATCATCCTCTGGTGCTCATTTGGGGATGACAGACCCAAAACTTACGAACCTTGAGGTCACAGGAAAAGAATATCTATGGTGACATATTAGAGAGGAAGAAAGAAGGTTGGAGGTCAGAAAATGGAGAGAGAGGCTAATCTAAAAAAAAAAGAAGAACTATAGAAAGAACAGTCTGTCTCCAAATATTTACTTAGAATCTACTATGTGCTAATTATTGGCTATATAGTGGTGATAAAGACAGAATCAACACTTGTCTTCTGGGGGGCTTAAAATCAAGTAGGCTAGAAAGAGAAAAGGCGAGAAATAAAATAATAATAACAACAACAACATCAATAATAATAGAAGAGGAGGAGGAAGAAGAAGAAAGCTAGAGTAAAGAAATGAAGGCAATGTTATCATAAGGAGGAAACGATTTATTTTAAATCCATTATTTTCTCCACTGTGGACCTGCCTCTGGCTTTAGTATTTTCTCTGGTGCCAGTTATAATTAGAAACTTATATTTCTCCACTGGTTCTCTGACACAGGCTTTTCTGTTCAATTTTTAAGTAGTTTTAGCTCTTGAGCAATCTTCTCTTTCTTGTACTCAGGGAAGGCAGTTGGCCCAGTTGTGCTTGAGACTGGGTAAGAATTTGGGGGTGGGGGAGGCATGGGGAAGTTCTTGGGAAAGAAAATGGAAACTAAAGAAGCCCATTCTGAAGCAACTTTATCAGTATGTGGAATTCGGAAGGGCCAGGAGAATGGAATGAATCATCACTCTAAAACACCAACAAGAGAAATGTATTAATGCGTATTGGGAGCCTTTATGGTATGAATAGATGCACACTCTAATATCAGTGATTCATATTGTTTTAGTGCTCTTTAACACAGATATTACTAGTAAAATAATACACACACACACACACACAAAAACCCTGCAAGACATCTGAAACATCCTATTCTCTTGTTTAGAAGCTTTCTACAAGATATTTTTTATGAAAAGGTAGACAACCCAACTGTGACTAAGCAAGCTCTTTCTTTGGCTGGAGGTGATTTGTATAGATAATACTTGTGCATAAGACTTAAAATGGTATTCATAAATGAAAGTGATGCTACCAATCTAACTGGATTATGTTTCATGGTGGCAGCATATATGTGCCATGATCAAGTCACTTTTCTCATCCAGTTTTCTTTATAATTACATACCTGGGAACTAAGGCTGCCTGAAATTAAATGATCCTATGTTCACAGGCAAAAACATATTACTTAAGAAAGAATTAAACTGCTCTTTTGGTCTCAGTGTATTTTGATCAAATGTGCAACTGGCCCTAGCCATGAAATACCATGAAAACTGTTGAGTCTTGCCTACTCTTCCCTTTCAAGGTCATTCAGTGCATGTCGTCTTCATACCATGCAATGAATGTTGGCGAAATAAAATCTTAAAGAAAGGATACCTCATATCACTAAAACATGCTTTGAAATGCTAGATGGATCAATTGCTAAAGGCTTATTAAAAAATAAAAAATAAAATCTTATCATAAGATTAAAAATTTTATAAAACCCTGAAAAATCAGAATGTGATAACTAGGGGAAAGGTGAATTTTCTTTAAGCGATAAATAGGAAAGTGATGATAAGTTAAATGTTCTGAATTTCATGCCAGAAGGTAAAAGGGAAAAATAACCATCTAATGAGAAGTCTTAATGAGAAGTCGATTACTCCAACACTGATGGTAACTAATGAGATAGTTCAGACACTAATAGAAAAGGCCTAGTTTTCCTCTTGTATTTTCCATACAACGTAACCTGGGGCATAAATGGAAAACTGCTTCTTCTTAGAGGTCAAGAAGTTTGAAAGAATAGACTTCAAGGTTTACCAAAACAGGAATCTTTATCAGAGAAGAGAATAAGTGGGTTGGTAGTTCATTATGGAGTATAGAGGATACTCCTAAGTCCTGCCTACTCTTCCCCTCCATGGTCACTCAGTACATGTCATCTACATGCATAGCCTCATCCATCCATCCATCCATCCATCCATCCATCCATCCATCCATCCATGTACACCAACAGTCTATAAATCATATTGCCCACTCATGCCAGGTAGCGTGCATAGAGGCTAGAGGAATGTATAGAAAGCTTCTGCTGACATGGAACTTCCATTCTAATAGGGAAAAAAACATTAGAGCACAAGTTGTTCAACACGATTCAATAAATGCTATGGCATAAAAGAAAAGAGAACCTGTCCTAGTGTGAGGTCATGGAGGTTTGACCTTGAGAACTGTTAATACCCTCTTGCTGCTTCTAACTCTTCCCACCAAAGCTGCCTCATGAAACTGTAAGTGTAATAGGGTGAAATATCAAGAAAAAGGCTAAATTGTGCTAGCTTTATCTTTATCCTCTCCAACCCCAGGAAGAGCGGCCGGCATTGAGTTCCCAAATGGTCAGTGGAGAGGGATTATGCTCCGTGACCGCAGTGAGGGGTAGACAGAGGATAGGGCATGGGGCGGGAAATGTGAGGTGGGATGTATTCTTTTCTTGAGGTTGCCATGACACACTGGGTGCCTTAGAACAACCGAAGTTTCTTTTGTGACAGTTCTAGAGACCAGAATTTCAAAATCAAGGCATCAGCAGCGACAACATTCTCTCGGAAAGCTCTAGGGCAAAATCTGTCCCAAAGCTCTCTCCTAGCTCTTGGTGTTCCAAACATCTTTGGTGTTCCTTGGTTTGTACATGTAGCACTGCAATCTCCGTCTCAGTTGTCACACTGTGTTTTTTCTATGTGAGCTGTGTCTTATGGCACTCTCATGTCTGTGTGTGTCTGTTTCTCTGTTTTTGTCTCTTCTCTTCTTATAAGGACGCCGGCCATACTGGATTAGGGATCCACTCTATTTTAGTATGACCCCATATTAACTTACATCTTAATCACATATACAAAAACTCTATTTCTAAATAAGGTCACATTCTCAGGTGTCAGCGGTTGAGACTTCAGCATATCTTTTCGGAGGACTGGATTCAACCACAACAGGTATCAAGGCGGCAGAGACCAGTGCTCTGCTTCCATGCAGCATCCAGGACAGAAGAGATGTTTACTGCAGGCCAGCGGCTGGGGGTCATTGGAAGCACTACTGACCACCCATCACCAACCAAACCAGAACAATAGTGCTTAAGACAGAGGTCACAGCCGAAAGCACCCAGAGCCAAAAGAACAACAATAAACATGACTCCACCACCAACTAAGAACTATTCTCTTCTTCGAGCTTTTCTTTCATCATGAGCTAGAGAATCAGGCATGACCCCATTATAAGAAAAGCCAGTTGTGAATTTCCTGCCATTCCAGAGGGTGGGAAACTCCAGGATGATACAAAGTTGGATTGGAGAAATAAAAGAGGTAGCAATTCTTACATGTAAATGGTGAGGCTAAACTTCAGACTCATTCTACAAGTACCATAGTGTGACACTCACTATAAGGAGTGAGGCCACTGAAAGCACCAGCCCTGAATCCTTCCTTGACATGGTTAGACATCTACTGGCTGGGCTATTGGCTGTATGTCAAGAGGAAGGTAGAGGAAACAACCATTTCTTCCAGCATATAGGTTTTAAGGAGTTGGATCTGCTATCTTCTACCTGAGTATTAAGTTTGCTCTGTACCTACTTTCTTACCTGTCCCTTAGGAAAAATGTGAAGATCAGGGAGATAATTAATTATGAGCTGCTGGGGATATTTTAGCAGTAGTGCTGCTATTTCGACATCCACATGAAACCACCAGAGCCAATTATTTCTCTTCAGTTTTGGACCAAACAGAATGGACCCTGAGAGTAACAGACAGCCTGCAGGTAATGAATCCAGATACTGGAAACATGACGTGATTTAACAAAGTGACCTCTGAATATACCCCAAAGTGATGGGTTTCTTGCCCTCATTTTGGGGTGCTGAGTTCTGTGACAGGGTATTTCATGCCCTGTTTGCCATCTACCTATTCCTTCTGGTAACCTAGATTGAATGTAACCTATAGATTAGCAGACCAAGAAATAGCCCCTTTACATACAAGGCAATAGAGATTTACTCAGAAAATGAGGTTTCTGCTACATTCTTGATAGAACATTGATTTTTAGTAACTACTCATTTCTAAGATCCAAGATCTAAATACACAGACCAGAAGTCTTAGTATCAATTGCAAATCTTAGATCATTAAATAAAGGGCACACTGGACCAATAAGGAAAAGCAAGAAACTGAATCCTGTTCTTAAGTGGCCTGAAGGAGAAACTAAAGATTATAAAAGTAGAGAAATATGAATCTCTTTACTATTCATAAAAAATTTACACTAGTATTTAGCAGAAATTGAGTAGAAGGGAGGGATGATTTGGGGCTTTCAAAATAATTCTTGTTCCTGTCTCATTAACGTTCAATTTTGAATACATCTACCCTAGATGTGAGTGTGTTTAAATTTCTCCTTGTGCTTCCTATTCTTTCAGATACATACGGACTGTCAGCACAGTCACTAAAACAGATTCAGTGGTTTGTTTCAATGAAAAGGCTCTCCTTTATTGTGACTGACAGAGAACATTCTGTGAACACAGCAGCAAAATGCAAAATTTAACTACGTATGAGAGAGAGCTTATCCTGGAATGTTCTCTTTGAGGGCATAACCTTTCACATGTTTCATCCATGCTTGAAAACATTTTGTCTGTAGAAGATTATTTTTCTTCTATTTTGACTATTCCCTCACACAAAGCTCTTTCTCAGGCTTCAATCAGCAGCAAAGACCAAAAACCTCCTAGTACAAAAATATCAGTGATAGTTAAGCCTTGGCAGGTTAGAAGAAATCAGAGAAAGACTTGGCATGAACATGAGATGAAATAAAAGATAAATATTTATAGTTTTCCAGCAAAAAAAAATGCAATATTTTGATTACATATGCTGTTTTTCCCCAAATTCATCCTAGAAGTTTTACAAGATCTGCGAGGTTAAAAAAAAAGCCACTGTACCTTTTATAATAGTCTTACTTTCTTAAGTCTCATAACACTTGGATTTTAAACAAAATCAAACGTAGAAAGGTTTTCATATGAATTTGGAATTTTCTATTATTTTAAATAAATTTTGCATTCTCTTTATCTAAGAAAACTCTTAAAAAATTAGCTTCTCCATAACATTTTTAAAATAGACTATCACATAAACCTGATTTTATCATACATTTGGGCTTGCCTACGATGATTTACATCTGTTGACATGGCAGAATTTTTCCTAGCTCCTCCTTTGACTCTCAAAAGTGGCCTGATTTAAATTATAAATTATATGATCACCCTAATTAAAATACTCTTTCTGGACAACCCTCTGCCTACATTTCTTCTCCATGACTCCCTACATTCTCTCATGCCTTTCTCTTTGAGTTTAATGAGAGAACTGGGGTCCAGGACAGGATCTAACAAAGAAACTACATAGTTACTTGAAAATATCTCAGACTAAATAGAAAACTCTGTTTAGACACATACAAATGATAGGCAAGGTACCTAGAAACCCAATCATGATTTTTCCTGAAGCAAATGTTCTTTGTGATTGCCAACCCCATATGTGTTTTTCTCTACCTGTTAACTATATTTTGATTTTACTCAGGAATTGGGTAATACTGTAAGGAAGATGGCCTCAGCCCCAAAAGATGGATCATGACTGGGCTATACTAATTGTGGAAATATTCTCCTTTGCTGGTGATTGATTTAGGGTGACCAGATGCCCAATCTGACTAATGAGACATAAAAGGAAATTCACTGGGGGTTGCGGAGTAGCCGGGAGGCTTGTGGAAAAAGTTTTTCTCTTTTATAAAAAGTGCGACACGTGTTTTACCTTCTACTCTTTGAATATTGAATTATGAAGCTATTTGGAGCTGCAACAGTTATCTTATCTTACGAGTGGCCAGGAATCTCAGCTACTTGCTGCCAAAAGCACTCTGATGTGCTTCCTATTCCAGACACCGCTGTGGCATCCAGAAATCTCAGTGGGGAGCATTTCTCTGAGCTCTTAAACTCAACAGCTCTGTGAGCACAGTATCAGATATTCTCAACTTGAGTTAAATGAAAGCAACTTAGAGAAAGGATCTGAATTAGCCAGACTCAGCAACATTACAAGAAACGTGTGGTGGGGTGAGAATGTATGAAAAGGCAGGCAGCACACCCAGAGCCAGGATAATGCCACAAGCAACTTCCCTAAGATAACGTCCAACTAGGAAAAACAACAACAAAAAAAACCACCTTGCTTTATTTCCAAGAGATGAAGCATATATCTAGAGATTAGAGAAGAAAACGCAATCAGGCTGCAAACAAAAAGGAACTGCAAATCGTTTTTAACATCATATGCAATAATATACTTTTTAGGGGGTTGGAGTAAAAGTTTCAAATAGGGAAATACATTTTCATTAAACAAATCAGCTCAACTGAGATTGTTCTTGTATTGTAAACATGAGATCAGCTAAGACAGGATGCGTCCAGGGCAGGATGGCTGGGATGCTTTAATTTAACAAGAACAAAGCATTTTAAATCCCAGATAAAGTGGGCGCTATGGGCTGTCCTCTTCCCAGGCGTCTTTACAGAGAGCTCATTACTCCAGTTGGCTCAGCAATGTGAGTTGACATAGAGGCCCAGAAGAGTTCTCCAAAGGTATGAGGCATTACCAAGCACTTTGTAGAGGAATCCCTTTCTGAGAGGTGGCTGTAGGAGAGTAATATAACCCAAACGACCTGCTGAGCACCTGTTAAGGACATGTATGTGCCTCCTTTATTTGATCTTCAGGGCAGACTTTGCAGCCAACTATTGGGATTTTGTGCAGCATTTCTGGCTTTGTTGCACAAACTGAGAATCCCATGGATCAGCATCATGGTACATGTTGCACTGAGGAGCAGGGGGATACTACATTCACATTAAAAATACACACAAGCTTCCCCTTCTAAAGTGATAAAGAATATCCTGAAATAATTGATAAGGGAGTTATATATTCCTGGCGCATCCACTGTATGCAATGTAGAAAATAAGAGGAAGAACAGATGTACCAGAACGACAAGTCCACACAGTTCAGCCACAAATTACTCAATCGAAGTGATGTTTTGCCCTCTTCCTTTTGGACTCTTCACTCCAGTCTACAGAGTCAGAACTCCTTTCCTAAAGCTCCAAGTAAATTCATTCCCTAATTTTCACCTGATGTTGCTTTATGATGCCACCAAGTCTCTCAAGCTGGCATCCTCACCCTTGGGAAGCAGGCAGAAAATGACTATGACTCTTCCTCTTACTGAGGTAAACAGAGCCAGGCTTTTTTAGATAATCGGCATCAGCAAAAGTCTTAGGGTTATGGGAGGCTAGCCCATGGCAGAACTGCAATGAGTGAATAGAATTGCTTCTGATGCTTTCCCTCCACCTGTTTCCTCTGTGGCCCACCCTTAGGCTATGCTCCATTTATGCAAGACCTTGACCTTAGCTTAGCCCATCTCAGGTGCCAACTGAGTATGATTTCAAATGCTAACCTGGAGGATTCGAGGGTTAGTTGAAAAGTCTAGAAAACGAGAAACGTTTAAAGAGCTAAGGAATGAGTCTATATGGAATATATTCAAGGCACTATAGCAACAAGTAGAAAAGGTCATTTTGACCACCAAACCAACTTGCCTGAACATTTAAAGGCTGCCAAAAGGCTGTTTTTCTCATCACTATCTATCAAAATTATCTCAAAAGCTAAATTTTCCAGAAGCACACTGACTTACTATCAAAACTGGATTTGTCTGTGGCAAAACAGGATCAACATGAGAGATCAAGACTTAACCTGGTGAAGATTTAGACATGCCAGGTATGAAAAACCAAATACAATACCTGAGTAATAGACAAGCAGGAAAGAAGCATCAGGACCTACTGGAGGGGGAGTAGGTGGGCAGCAACAGTGGAAGCATCAGGAGTCAGGAACAGGCGAAAGATGCAGGTCTCGATTCATAGAGAAGACTGGTGAGAACCAAGCATGGGCAAGATGAACAATATGGTGCTACTATCTTTTTTTCTCGCCACATATTATCTCATTATTCACAGGAAATATTGCACAATTCTACAGGTAAGGAAGCATGGCTCAGAGACGTTAAGTATCTGCAGTTACTCAGTTATTAGTGGTGGGACTCAAGAGGATATAAGAAAAATCACCTCCTGTATACTAATAACTTATAACTGCTCTTTCCTTACAGCAGAGAGAGAGAGAGAGAGAGAGAGAGAGAAAGACATAAGAAAGAAACAGAAATAGAAAGTCAATTAACCAACTGGGAATAGTGCAACTAGAAGAGTTTGTAAGAAATTTTGAAAAATGTCTATAATCTAGAATCCAGAAAAGGACGTGCCCTTTGTTTATCCAGGTACATATGAATTTTTACAGCAAAATTTTTCATATCTATAGATTTCCAGTGATTTACCACATTCCAAAACAACTATAGGTAAGAAATAAGGAAAAATATTTTTTTCTAAGACTAGGGAGAAAGTACGAAAATACCACCCCACTAAAGGCAAAGACTACTTCATGAAATACAAAAGGCGGACTAAAAATAATGAGGGGGGAAAAAAAACGCAAGATTTTGCCATGGAGCTGTATGGATAATTGAGGAGAAAAACTATATTGAGATTTATCAGTATGAAGAAAAACTATATTGAGATTTATCAGTATGAGATTTATCAGTATGTTTCCCCAAATCTGACTAGTATTTTCTAGACATTCTAGGTAATACCTCTCCTCTAATACGTATCATTCACTGTTTTATCTTCTACGCCTAAAACATTGCCCAGTGTAAAGTGGGTGTTCAGTAAATATCTATTGCACACACGGACGAATAAAAGCATAAATGCATGTATGCGTGCATGAATGAATGTAGCTCCTTGATAATTTACCAGTCTGTCTTAGAGATTACAAATGTTTAGCATTCAAAAAAGTTTAGCTTATTTCTAATGATATATTTGGATTTATAAGAACAAAGAAGCATAGCTAACTTAGACCTAAGTCTATAACTATATTTCACAGCATATGAAAGAAAGAAATAAATTGTAGATTCAAGTGCTAAATAAGAATAATAATTTATAATGGCCTGTGGTGGCAGCCAGTTAAATTGGTAAAAGCTGACTGTAGATACCCAGGCCTCTACCACCACCATCAGAGGGAAAATTAAGCAGGAATAAAGTGGCTGTCTCAGCAGAAGCATACAACGGAGGATGGCTACATTAGCATAAAGCATGGCAGCCAGAAATTATTACCTCTCATAATCTCTGAATATTACATTCAACAAAATGACCTGTCCACTTTGATGCATTGGTATTTTTCCCCATTTCACACACACACACACACACACACACACACCACCATCTTCTTAAAGCCAAAATGTATAGATCAGAATTTTTTTTAAAAGCCTCATGTTTAACTACCTTTGTGTTTGTCATCCTCTCTATTGCTTTTACCTCTAACCCAGTACTTTTCCCCTCATGTGTGATCTGCCAGAAGGAAGTCAGCGAGGTGTGCTGGCGTCCAGAGATAGCTGATCGCCACAGTGTGCGTTTCTACGGCTTTATAATGGGTATCAACAGTCATTAAAAAAAATCTCAGAATTCTCTGAAAACTTTAACAGGCACATGTTCCTTCCAGAATGAACACACGTATGTATATGGGAAGAATTTTTTGTTCAAAGATCCTAATCCCTTAGAACTGTATGAGAATCGGCCAAAGTCAGAGTTGTATTAATTTGAAAAGAGAATAAAAATTTTGCAGAATAGACAGACTTTCTGAAGAAGTAGCATGTATTTCATTATAATACAACTCCATCCACTTTACGAAACCTGCCTAGCCTTACAGAGGATTTTTCCAATGTGCGCGCGTGCACACAAGCCCCTACATTCTGCATCTTCCTGTTTACTAAAAATGGATGCTTACGCAGTAGAGTCTTTGCCTTTGGAATGACAGACACTAAGAAGAAAGGAAACTAAAATGGAAGACACAGCTCAAAGCGAATCCAAGAATTCAGGAGCAATGAAAGCTTTGATAGACAATTAAAGGCTTAGCTGGACTGCAGTGCTCAATACACTGGTTGGTCACCCCATCGTCCCATCTCTCTGCTACACCCGCTTCTTACCATTCCCCTCTGGCAGCCATCAGAGCGCTCCAAGCCTGGACTGCTTACCTATTTTCCCTGCCACTTACCCGCTGTGTGAACTCATTCAACTCTACATCTCTCTCTCAGTCCTCACTAACAAAAGAAGAGGACAACAGAGGCTAGGCTGGGGAGCTCCTGATAATTGTATATTTGGGTTGTGTTGTCCTGACGTTGTCCCATCACAGTCTCTATTTCACCCCTCCCACTTTATTGAGAGGGGGGAAAAAAAGAGAAAAGAAAAAAATCAATCAGAATGATATATGACTCGTCAGTTCTGAAGTAAAGCCCAGTCATGTAGAAAATAGACCAGACACTGTACTCTGAGTCCAAAAGATAGGATGAGCAAGCTCCAGCCTCGGGTGCAATTATCTCTTGAAAACAAAACAAAATAAAAAATGCAACGGTATATATACCCCCAGAGACAGACATTTATCTAACCTCTGCACCACACGCATTCAGCTTTGCAATGTCAGAGTTAACTGTTTCGCCTGTGAAAATGATGCAGTTTCTCAAAGTTGCCGAACTCAGCTGGTGCTTTTGCAATTGCACAGACTTGCTCACAGGATGCAAGAACTGCCTCCTCAAACACTGTATATTTTTCCAGCCCCACAGCCGCTTCCCTAGTCTAAACCACCATAATCTCTTATCCCGGCATCTGCAGTAGCATCCTAATGGTCTCTCTATCCCTTTCCATCTGTTCTCCACCTTATAAAACCTTATTAATCAGACCCCTATGCCTCTTAAAATTCCTTAATTGTTCCTCATGACTCTCAGAATAAAGCCCAAACTCCTTAGGAAGCCTTTAAGGCAGCGGTCCCCAACCTTTTTGACACCAGGGACTGGTCCTCCTATGAGAATCTAATGACTGATGATCTGAGGTGGAGCTGAGGCAGTGATGCTAGCGCTGGGGAGCGGCTGCAAATACAGATGAAGTTTCCCTCACTTGTCTGCCCACTCCTGCTGTGCAGCCTGGTTCATAAGAAGCCACTGACAGGTACCAATTCACGGTCCGGGAGTTGGGGACCCCTGCTTGAAGGCTAAAGACATCTGCTGTGCTTACCTGTCTTGGGTATAACTTGCCCCAAGACACCAGACCCCAGTAGGCATTCTTGAACCTTTGACATGTGGCCTCCCATGTCTCCAACGCTCCTTTTCTCCACACCTCTATTCACCCAGCTATATTCTAATCGCCCTTCAGTGCTCGGATTAGATGTCTCGTCCTAGAAGCTTCTCTTCGTGCCCTCAAAGTTTGCCTAGAAGCTTCTGAACTACGCTGGTCAATGCAAGACTCACTTTTCGTATAACTGCCTGTGTCCTTGTCTGTATCCCTCACGGATCTATAACGCCCTTTGGCAATGAATGGACAACATTTGCTCATGTTTCTGTCTCTAACGCTAGGCTCAGTGTCTGCCATATGGTAAATCTGAGTATAAATGTACAAATGTGTTAGTGAGTGAAATCTAGATGACACACTCTAGTTTTCTGGATACTACATAATCTTCAACACCCCCTGCCCCAGGCCCTGCAAAGCTGGGCACAAGCAGAGTTAGACACCTCAGTTGAGAGCAAGGCAGGAACCCAGCTGAACAGGGCCTTTGGGGGAAAAAAAATTTTTTATCCTTTAAAACCGGAAAGAAAGAAGCCCCAGTGGTCTGTCCCTATGCAAGTTCTTTAAGAAAAACTGAGCATGGTGGGAGTTTTCTGTACTCACTCCTTCCTGGGGCTCATTTAAGCACCGAACCAAGCCATCACACTGTGGCTGAAATGGCTAATTTCCAGTCACTTCTTGGAAACTCCAACCTGGACGCCCATATGCAGGATGCTGCTCCAGCAAAATTTCAAATTGTATTTCACTTTGAATGTAAACGAACCTACATATTTCTATACATAGTGACGGGGAGAGAGGTTCAGAACGTATGGTTATTGTATGACCCCGTTTATTAAACAATCTTCTCAGTGGTATATTTTGAAACATTTTTTCAATAGCACCCGTGAATCGCTTAATTAAAAAAGAAAAGCGAGGAAGAGAAAAATAAAATAAAGTCTCTAATCTCTCCATAGGGATAGTCTTTATCCTAATATTCAAAAGAGATCCAGTTTCACATAGATGCCCCCCTACACAGTAGGATCGGTGGCCACAATTGGGACATAAGCCTCTAACCATTCACAACTTTAATCTCAAGTTTGATGTAGAATTATCTATTATAAGTAATTTAAAAGTAGAAAAAAAAATTAATGACAAGAAAAACAGCTAATTTATTGTTCTTTCCATTTCTTTAAAAAACATTTAAATATCGTTTTGTTTTTGTTTTTTGATTATCAGAGGTAACCATGTTCAATTCTCATGGTTCTGTTTTAGTTTCATTTTAAGTGAACAAAGAAACCCAGCAAAAATATGAACATAACAAAAAAGGGACACATTAGAAAAGATTAACTTGGAGTGATGTTTTTTTCCCCCAAAGCACTAGGGGAACACACTGTCCCCCTTTAATGATTCACTTTTGTTCCTGTTTGGTAAGCGGTGCCACCTCACTTCAGAATGTGCGATTGCAAAGGTATGGGGAGAAGCCCTGTCTCTGGGGTCTCCTGGGGCACTAACTAGGTCTTTAGGATCACACATCACCTGGCTATAATTGCCTTGACACCATCACCCACTGACTCAAACAATCATCTTTATAGTAATACCTTCAGCATGCAGAACACTCCTGATTATATAAGCTACAAGGAGGAACACCTGGGACAAAGTGCCCTGTGGGGAACCTCTCAGATAAGCTACTTGATTTCCTAATCCTTCTGTCCTTCTGTCAAATCAGCTGGAAAGCAGGAGAGGGGAGAGGGCGTGAAAAACTCCTGAGGATTCAGAGGCTGAACGTGAGCCAAAAGCAACTTATATTTCTGTTAGAAAATGCTACTATTCTTGATACTTCTTGCTTTCTACAAACAAGTAAAAAAGACATGGTATGTAAAGGAATACGGATGAAGCTCCTTACTATCTATTAAGACGAACGTCTTATCCTGACATCCAAGGCCTCATGTAATGTGCACTTAGCTTTCTTCAGCTTTTTTCGTGGTCAGAATTTTTCATATAACAGCTAACTATGCACCAGGCAATGAGCGAGGTACTTTTATTCCATGGAACACACCTAAACACAGAAATCACACCGATCCAGACAGAATTTTGTCATGGGTACAGGAATGAGAATGCTTGCTTCATTCTGCCTATTTCCGGCTTTCTTCACTGAGATGGGAGACTGAGATGGGACCCTTTCCTACTGAAAAGGAAGCTGGGGACAAACTTTAGTAATCCAGGGACTCCTTGTGGACACCATGTTGTTTTTGGCAACACGGCTGTGTGCCCTGGGATTTGTTTTTTCTTACAAGTCCCTTATCTTTAAATCTCGGGCTTTATGTCCCTGCTACAAATTCCAGACTTTCAATACTGGCAAATAATCAGTCAATTCCTAAAAAAAAGCCTTTGTTTACTTCTAATACCGAGTATGTCTGAACAGTGCTAGACAGGGTTTAATTCCGTAACCTGCATATTCTCTGAATCCCTACCTTGTGTTATGCAGTGTGGTGGATAGCCCACTTCCCAAAAAGTGTGGATTTCATTCTCTTGACAACTGGTGGAGGGCTGGGAAAGAAGACTTTTGAATAGTGGCTGGAATGACAAGAAGAGATGATAAGAGGTAAAGACGCCGGGGTTGGAGGAGTGCCAGTTATGAGACCATGGCAATATCTGAAGCTGGCGGGAAAACGGAACAATTAGGAAAGGCATGTAGAGTAAGATGAAAAAAGATGCATGATGTTCTAGTAACTTGATAGGTCAATGAAGGGGAGTGAAAGCAAAGGAGAAAGATGTCAGAGACGACAAAGACAAAACCCAGAATCTGAAAGTAACTGAAAGTAAACAATTCCCCAGGGAAAAGGGTCACGTCCAACATAAGAGCTGTTGCCCCCACCAGCCAAAACTATCCTCTTCTCTAAAGGGGTGGGTGAGCATTTCCAAATGCCTGGACACCTTCATTTGGTTCTACACATCCAGAGATGCATATTCAGAGGCCTTGATAATCACTATACTACATTACCTGGGAAGCAATTAGAAGCCTAAAATCTTTTCTGCTCAAGGTGATGAGTATTATTCTATCCAATCTAGAACCAGGAAAGATTTAAGCCCTTAGCCAAAACTTCTTGTTATTTAAAAAATAAAATGTTTCTAAAGATATAGTCAGTCCTCCATAAAATCGATAGCATGGCTAGATACTCTTTGAGATATCAAAAGGAAGGTGACTTCAACACTAGAGCAATCTAACATGTTCAGAAGCTTGGCTCAAAGAAGTAATTGGATATGATTTTTGTGATTATTTGAAAAGCACGAAGATAATGCAAAATCCCACTTGATTTGTGCCTCAAATTGAGAGATGAAAAGTCACTACCTTAATTCAGGTCAAATAAGTGTTCTTGAAACAGGCCAAGAGGTGCGATGAGGTTAAGAGAGCCCTCCAGGGAGTCTTCTGTGTTCCCTCCAAGCACCCTGAATGGAGCTGAAATGTGCAGAAGAGGATCCTGGCTGATCTCTGCACGAGTTTGAGGGTGTGAATGAAAAGTTCTGCAGTCGTCATCTCCACGGGAAAAAAAAAAACAAATCTGATTTTAGTAACGTCTTGCCACGCACAAGAGTTATTTTTTAAAGGTTTCTAAGCTTGTCAAAATATTCATAGGTGTGAGTTCAGTGTTTCTTAAAAAAACAAGTGGCAGAAAGCAAAAGGCAAGCCCTCGTGCCTATCTTTTGCCTTTTTTATTACCATATGAAATAACTGTCAAATAAGGAAGAGAAATACAATTCCTTATCTACAGGGATCGTGCTGACATGTTTTTGCTAATGATGCTGTTCTCAGCTATGGGGTTTTATTTCTCCTGATTATTTGATTTCTTCTCATTCATGGAAACTCAAAGCAAATACCTTCTCACCAAGGTATCTTCCTCAGTTGCTGTCAACTAACATTCTTGGAGACTAAAAGCAGTTTTGTTTTGTTTTTTATCTTACACATTTAGTATTTAACTTTTTAATGTATTTTGGGGTACTCAGATCATATTTTTCCTATAAGTTTACTAATACCTAGTGGTCAGGGGTGCCTAACTCGTTGGGACCTCCACACACAGCTTTGCATCTAGCAGCTGCTCCATAAGCTTCTATTGGTAGATGCTTGAGGCAAAACAAGAAGATAAGGAAGATTCAAAAAGGCAGCTGAATTCCTCTGCCCCTCCTTGCCACAACACCACATCCACAAAAATTTCTGATCCTGATACTCGAACCATGAAAACATGTTTTTTTGTTTTGTTTTGGGTTTTGGTCACCATCATATGGTCATCAATAAAAAGAGACGACCACATTAGCTATGCCAAATGCCCTTAATTCCTAAATTTCACTGAAATAGTTGACATGTCTGGGACAACTAATAATTACAGCAATTAGAAGCAATCTCTCTTAAAATTAAATAGCTGCACTGTGGTTCAAGCTGCCTTATTTCTAAATATCCTGCCTTTACTGAGAAGGCGTATTTTCAGAATGACATATTAAAAAAGAGCTGACAAAGAAAGATCAAGGAATATGAAAGCCAATAAAGTACAAAAAAAATCTGCTTGTATTTAAATGACTCGCTTATCCGCTTTCCTTATAAACTTGGAGTATATTCCAACTTAACTATTCTCTTTCGTAGGAACTACATCTGAAGAACTATTATCAGACCTCTTGACTTAAGCCCAAGTCATAGGGGAAATCCCAGAAATTTGTTCTCTTCAAAGAGTATCACTATTTGTAGTATAATAAAATATTCAAGAATATATTATACACATACATAGGAATATATTAAAAGTTCACGAAAGAGCCAAAATCTTAAAATTGTTCAAACCTTTGTTTGCTCCATCTTGACCGAATTTGAAATGACATTGCTCCACTGGGGAGGCTGAGGCAGAGCATCAGTCACCACCTTTACCAGGAGGTAGTGAAGGGTTCACATTTCATCTAGGCTTTCAGTGCTCCTTAACTCATGTTGAGCTTCAGGGAGAAGGGTAAGGTGGTAAGTGGAGTGAGAGAGCTTCAAGCGATTTTTCTTATTAAGTGGAAGCTGACATGCTTCAAAGTTCAGATGTTTAAAGTGATTTATCTAAAATATTGCAACAGACTTTGATGGAGGTTTGCAAGAATCTAGCTTGTCCTCTCTTCTCCTATCAGTAGCCATTTCCTTCTGTGTAACAAAGGAACTTTGCTTTGTTCTTGAGGAAATTCACCATCTCATTTCAAGTTAGCCTTGGGCAAACGCCAACTATTCTGAAATTGCTCCGACTCACTTGAATACTAGTGTTGCTTTAACCAGAGAATGATTAGTTGTTATTTCTGAAAGGCAGGGGCAGCCTAGCACCTCACGTTCTTCCCAAGTGCAGCTGAAAACATCCTCTTATCTCCTTTTCAGAAGACTCTTCGAGGAAAGTTTTCAAAAATAAGAGATTTCTAGTTAAGATGGCAATGGTTGCCTGATATTTCTTTTTCGAAGAGTTATACACATGCTTCTTTAAAAAAACGTGGTAAAGATATGAAATCGGTTCGGTTGAGGTAAATGACTGTATTGGGTTAGACCTCCTTGAAAACATGTGGAGCTATATGTCTTCCCCTTAACTCTTCTACCCAGAATGCTCTTCTCCCTATTCTCCACCAAGAACCTGCATTCTTCAAAACTCTACTTAAATGTCAACACCACCGTGAAGCCTTTTCTACCTGTAGCCGGCACGATTGGTTCTGTGTTCCCACAGGGCTTTAATACAGACATGATACTAGCCAAGTTGTTATTATAAAACATGCCTGTCTCTCTCTATGGTATTAATTTTTTTTTTTTTTTTAGAGATAGCATGTAACTCTTCCTCATCTGAACTCTTATAACCAATTTATATAATTAAGATCTATTTCTTTTCCCAATTTTCACTCAAATTTTTACAAGGCTTTCTGCATTCACAGAACTACAAGGAAGGCCTTGGCCTGTAGCTCACTGAAGACCTGCTCCTCTCCATGGAGAACTCCTAACATTTTGTAGCGTTTCAGATATGGTATTAGGCTTTTTGTACATGAGTACTATCTCATTTCAATATGTTTCATTCTACAGTTAAAATTTACCTAATTTTTATTAGAAAAACAAATTTAAAAAGTAGTGAATATAAATTACAGATCCTTGAAAGTGTAGGAAAAGCCTTCCATTTGTATACCTTTCATTAACTGCTGACATTAAAACTCAAGAATGTGTGATGACTCCGCAATGTCCATCAGATCAAGTGCCAAGTGGTCCACTGAACGTGTCCACATTTCCCATGCAAACTTACACCTCTGCAGCATGCACCCTCTATTTAAAATGGGAGAAATAATTCAAGGGGGATGTTACCCTGTGCTACTTTTTAACTTTCCCAGGCAAATAGTTCCAAGCATAGACAGAGGAAAGGTTAAAGCCCGCTTCTCAAGCGATTACAAAGAAAATGTAAGATTGCAAAATTACAGAGAGGCTGATGGCCTAGTGCAGAGGACAAAGGACTGGGGACGGAAAGACTTGGGTTTCCTTCCAGCCTCTACCTCTGACCAGACGCATAACCTTGAGAAAATCAAGTCGCCTCAGGAGTGCTCAGTTTCCTATTCCATGTAATAAAAGAGACAGGTTAAGTGACCTAAGAGGTTGTAATTCATTTGGATTCTCTCTGGATCTTTTCCTTGCAGCTCAAAATTCTGCATACCCCACATCCTGTCTCCTATCATCATAACACAATCCCCCTTCCCCCAATACCAAGTGTTTACAGTGTGAAAACCACTAGAAAGTTCTTCGTAAAAAAAGGAGGTGGGGAGAATCATCATGGAAGAATTTAGATTTTGAAGCTCTCACCACTTACTGCTCCTTAGCGATCTTAATTATGTATCAATCAACCCCAGCTCAAATGGGAGATGAGAAAATGGGACTTTTTTTGCTGATCTCAAAGGACAAGCTTGAGAAGATAAGATCACTCAGAATCATTAGAGCTGAACAGGTAGTTTTATCCACCCGGAGGGAGACCATTTAAAATTTCTAATAATTTTTAACTCACCATACTGAGGCTTCTGGAAAAGAAAACTCCAATATGAATCCTATCCAAAAAAAGGTCTTACTCATTTATTTAACTAATCTTTTATTCGGATTATTTTTCTCCCTCTCCCTCACTTTTTTTCTCCCTCTAATGCTCCTCAGTTTTCCCTCTTTTTCTGTACTTTCTTGCACTTGGGTACAACTGCTATGCACATAAAACCCATTCTATAATCCTGAGCCATTACATTAATAGAAGCTGGAAATTAATATTTTTAATTAACGCTTAGTAGCTGAATTTTATTTGCCCTTTTGAAGACCATTTTCCTATAAACAGTAAAGATATGTTACTTGAATTTCTGCTCCAATAATATTCTTTAAAGGGTTAAAAATAAAATCAGTACACTCAAACATCTCTCTTTTATTACAAGATCATCAAAAAATTACAATATAATTCAAACAGTTTTAATAACGATTTTTATACCAGTTAATTTACGAGTTATTTTTATTTTTATCTTGATTGACATTGATAGACCTAAAATACAGTACTGAAGACAACAGATTTCATTAAAACAACCACTTAACTTAAGTAGGTAATCATAAATGCTAAGTAGCCATATAAATGTGTTTAATTTCAACACTTTGAAACTCCCAATAAAGACCAACATAGCTCCTAATTTTTATTGTTTAATCCAGATTTCGACAAATACAACTTAAATGTGTTTAGGATTCCATCGCAGCAAATGAATAGCAGCAGATAAAAGGGTAACACCAGACAGGAACCCAAGCATAATCCCAAAGGCAGGATGCAAATAAAATGTCTCGTCAGCTCTTAAGCCTTAATGCATTTTGCCTTAAACATTTACATTAACAGATGGTCCCCGGCAGTGCTATAAACTTACTTCTGAGTTCATTTCTGTGTCACTCTTAACCCCATCTATCACTATCCATGCAGTGGAAGATGCCACATGGGGTTTAAATCAGAACAGTAAGAGGAAAGGACAAACTCTCTAAAGCAATTGGTGTCACCTACGAACATGTGCTTGACCTTTGTTTTAAAAAAAATCAATAGGAGAATTAATGACTGTTGAATTGGACAAAGACAAGGATAAGAACCAACCAAAGTCACCACGTTTGACTTGTTGGAAGATGCAATAGGGACATTTACCTATTACCCTGAATCCTTAAAGGCCTTCTTTTCCTCTGATTTTCCAAATAGCATAGAGACGTAGACAATGAAATAGTCATGGGTTATTATAGATGTAAGGGGAAAAAATTAAGAAATAGATGTAAAGTTGGTAATTTTATCTTGTGTGAGAAACAGATATTTCTTTTTTTCTTTTTAATTAGGCTTTAATAGTCAATTAACAATATTAAAAAACATCATTTTTGTTAGACATCTGCCAACATATCATTGGTTTAGAGTTGACAACCTTTTACTGGAATGTTTTAAACTTTGTTTTTAAAATTATCATACAGTAAAACTGAGGGTTTTTTCTTTTGGTTTACAGTTCTATGGATTTTACACATGTACCAGTTTGGGTAACCACCACCACAATCAGGATAAAGAATATCTCCATCATTCCCCCAAACTCTCCTATGCTATCCTTTAAAAGTCACTATACTTTTATGTTGAAAAAAACTTAGCTCTGATAGTTATAAATTCCCATTCTAAGGAGATTTAAAAAAACTATTTTGTATAAAAACCCTAATGACTTTTCTTATACTTTCCTATACTTTTACTTATTCTTGCCTTCATGTTTCTAGAAATTTTTCAGTCACAAAATATTCTACTGGGATCTCGAAAAAATATCCCTTAATAGCAGATGTCATATTATTCTATTTTTACATATGAAAACAACAACAACAATAACAACAAAAGTTTTTTACATTGTAGACACACACACACTCACACGCACACACTCCAGTTGATGGAAAAAGGGTGAAAAAGATAAAGTCAATTTACTATTTCAAGTACATAATGTATAAGTCTAGCAGAATGCCTAAAAGATTGCAAGTTGTCAATAAAAATTCCCTTCGCCCTTTGCTTCATTTCTAGAGCTCTATTTTCAATCCAATGTTTTCCATGACCTTTGTTTTTGAGAATGTACAAAAGCTATTGCTTCTGGCAGGCATCATTCCCCCTCCTACGGTTCCCATCCAGATTTACAGATCAGAGTTTCAGACTAATAGCTTTAGTGAAATCAGATAAGTCTTCTTCAATCTGCCAATATTCCTGACAGAGTGACTGGCAATGGAACTGTTATTTTTATGGGCGTTCCACCTTGCTGTAGGAATAAAACTTCTGTGCCTCGGGAGCACGAAGCTTAAACTTAGTACAACATCTCACACAGTACCACTGATGTAAAATAAATGGAAATTTGTCATCTTTTGTCTGGAGATGCTGCTGTGAAGCATGTCACCATCCATTTAAAAATGAAAAACACAGGAAAAAAAAATGTTCCATCAATGTCTTCCTGCCCTCCTATGTTACGAATGCAAATGGAAACAGAGAAGTATAAGAATTCTTGGTCCCTCCAAAATAAAAACTCGTTTATTTGGGACTATGCAACAGAATCTATGCTTAAGTGTATCTAGCCTTTATTTTGCCCTTCTGTAAAATTTGGAATTATTTTTTTTAGCTGAATTTGAATTACGAGATAAATTTGCCAGAAGCAAGTGTGAATTTCCTTTAAGTTTTTTATTGCCCACATGTTCTACTTGTTCAGCTTAGACTTCTCCCCAATAGTCTGCATTAGACAGATTTCTAGTATTTATTCCTGATGTAAATAAAAGGCATGGTGAGGTAGAAAAAACACTCATTTGGAAGACAGAGGTTCTGAATTCTAAATATGGTTCCACCTATTATTCTTTTGTCAAGCCATTGAACTTCTCTTGACTTTAGTTTCTTATGTGTACAAGTAAAGACTCAGACTAGAGATAATCTACCATAACACTTATCTGGTTCTAATTTTCATGATGCCTTCACCATGACTCTGATTATTACAACTATTTTATGTCTTTTTCTAAGGTAGAATAAAGTCAGTGTCCCACACAGTATATTACTTATACATGATAAGGTATATATGAAAGATTTGGGGGGTGCTCGGCCTAATCAATTAAGCACTTAAATTTTAATGAATCTTAAAAAGCTAGCAGAAGACAACTTCTTAAAATATGTGTTTAGTATTATATGTGTATACTCACACACATACACATATAGATGTATGTATCTGTGTTTATACATAGCCATATATGTAGTTAGTTACGTATGTTTTATATGCATGTGCAGATATATTTATGTCTATGTGCATTTATGTCTATGTGCAGATATATTAAATTATTTATATTTTCCCTCTTGAGCATTAAGTCCAAATCCAGGGAACTGTTTTAATCCATCAGCAGAAATGAAAAACCATTTTGCTCTCCTACCTTTTCAAACTATTTTCCCATCTATACAGTATCCATATCAACAATCCATGAGGACAAACTACAATGCCTGACAGTAACCATGAAAAGCCTGCTTTTATGGCATTCCAGACTATTTTAGGGCATCCTCAGGAAAATGCATATCTCCTTTATTTTTTCAGCCACAGAATGTTGCCATACCTCTTTTGCACCATGTAGTAATTTATGTTTTGTATATCTGTCTCTTTCATTAGGTAGAGAGGTTGGACACATCACATCTTATATTTCTCTGTTCTCATTAAGTAGCATAATGCCCGGCATAGAATAGGGAAGTATGTTAAACATTAACCATTAGGGATCACAAATCAGCAGATTTGATCTTAATCTATGCACTTATACTTAGTAACCATGGGACCTCTGAGCCTCAGTTTTACCATCTACAAAATGGAAGTGATGATGGAACCAACTTCACTGATTGCTCTGAAGGGTTAGCGAGATAAAGGATGCACAGTACTTAGCACAGTACTAGTCTTATACTCATGAAATGCTAAAAGAATGGTTAAATCATCTCTAGAAGATGAATAAGAGAAGCGCAAGTTTAAAACAAACAAACAAACGAACCAAAGATTGTTGAGAGAAGGATAGAAGATAAACCACCAGATTACAGGATGAGTATTTTCTTTTGGCCAAAGACCATCAATTGTGTCTTGGTCACTAGATCTTAACTAATTAGAAAGTTCCAGCTATAGTTTGGGGGTAATTACTGGAGGAGAGGTAAGACAAAGGCTATGACAAGTAGTAGAGTATGAACAGGACAAGTATTTGGCAAGAGTCTGTTTTGGGAGTCTGAAATCCAAAAATTGTCATAGGTTTTCCTCTCTTCATTTGTAAAGCTCTGGTTAAATATGGCACTTGAGTAAATTACCAATATGTAATGTAAGAAAGCAGAGGAAGCTGGTAATGTATCTGAAAGGCAAGAAGACAAAGGAGAAAGTAGCCATGGAAAATATCTGGGGATCCAGAAAGAATGAGAGCTGGGACAAAGATGAGAAAGAGGAATTTGTCTACCCCCCACATATGTGCTCTAGGGGCAAACTGTGGTGTGAGAATCAGAAACTACTAGAATGTGGATAGAAACAGATTTCCTTTAGCCATGGATCCTAACTGGTTTGACCTGAGTCTCACTGTGTAAACTGCTGTTATTTGGGGTATCTCTCCCAAATTAAAACTCCTCAAAGAGGCTCCATCTTTTTTTTTTTTTTGATACACAAAAAACTGCACATAATTAATGTATACCACTTGATGAGTTTGAAGATAAGTATACACCTTGACAACCACCTTTCTTAAAACAATGTATTCCACTTGGTAACTGTAGTTCAAACAAAATAGTTGATCTCCATCTCTTGCATTTCATAAAGCCACCTTTCAAATCCTTTATATATCTGCTTCTTCTTTGTGTTTATCCTTAGGCAAAGAGCACGACTGACTCTGCTTCTAAGGTGAGTGAGTCAAGGACATTTAAGGGTTTAATTAACCTCAGTAAAACCCAGAGGCTTTAAAGTGGCCAGTTTCAGATTTCTTGACAAAGAAAACCACAATCCCTCATTACTTCCAGATTCCCCCAGCTGTCAATCCCGGGAAGTCTCATGTGAGACTGATTAAGAAAAGGTTCCACTTTTTCTTCAGGTGGTTTCATCAGATTGAGTGGCATAGTGATCTTCATATATACACTAACAACTCTCAGTTGATCCAGTCTGATTTTCTCTTTCTTATACATACTTTTCGATCTCTTCACCTGCCTATTGGCACTTCTTCTGCAGAGTAAAGAGGCAGAAATGCTTATATCCACCTACTGTTCTTTTTAGAATATCTCTAGGCAAAATTTTAGGATAAAGAATATTAAAACAAACAGCTATAATGGACCTTAAAAACAAATATTTGAAAGTTTAAGTTATCTATACTACCTTTTTATCTCATTTAAGACTGATTCAAGTTTTAGCTTTAATGTAATGATTTATAACACCGAAGAATATATTCTGTTTATATAAATACCCTTTTCTTCACAGAAGAAATTATTTCATTAACATATTTATATTTTCTTCCAGGTCTTATTTTTACAATGAATAAAAGGATAGTATTAGAGGTAGATATTTTACTATGAAATGAGTTTCTAATCAGTCTGTGATTTCATAAATTCATTGATTTGTTTCCCCAGATCCCAAAATTGTATTATACCCTCTTATTGGCTAATGTTGCACTGGTAACATTTGCCTGGTAATTCAGCTAAAGAATCTTACTACAGCTGAAGGCAGCCTGCACAGGGAAAAGCTGATGGCACTGAGTAAACTATCAGGAGGCAGAGGAATGCTGGGAAGAGAACTGATCTTCAGTAGCACAGTGGACCCCATAAGAAGCAGAGGAATACAAACTTGCTCTTGTCATTAAAAGAAGCAGGGCTGACTCAAGGACAAATACATAATGCCATGAATCATTGAGATTGGTGACAGAAAAGAAGTTAGGTCCTCTCTTTCATCATCTCCCAGTAGCCCTACACAAGAACCATGGACTAATAGGATGTTAGAGCTGGAAGGGGGCTTATAAATTATCCGGTGTAACCTCCTGCTTATATAGGTCCTGGAAGTGAGGTCCAAGGAGAATATGTTGTTTGCTTAACTCCTAGTAGTGGTATAAAAACAACTCAGATTCTTTACTTATAAGTATTCCCAGAAATGGCCATTTATCTCTTAGACATATATGTGTAGGCATAAATAAAATTATATCCAAGGGGGTTTTGAATCTGACAAAACTATATATTGCACAGCAGGAACAAACATTAACAATCAGAGCCAAGTTGTTAATATATACGATGAATTAAATAGTACCTTATTTTAGTACCTCTTGCTCTCCTACTAGTTTAGAAAATGTATATATTGAAACAAGCTTCATCTAACTTAGTCTCCTCACGCATGAACCAATTAAAATAAAATAGCTTAGGCATCATTTTGCATTGGGGTTCTGGAAGGTACACAGAGCAAGCTTGGATCGATTTTTGTGATATAATGTCAGTAGGCAATCTTTATAGTGGAAATGGGCCTCTGCCACTCGTTGTCCATGAGGCAGTGAAAAACATGGTATCCACGCCATGGATCTGCTGCCAAAAGTCTAACCTCCAATTGGTTAGTACACTTGTGCTTTATTCTCCCTTGGAAGCTACTCTGGCCACTAAAGTAGCTTAAGTAGTCATAGGTTAACAAAAAGACCTTCATGGCTGACTGAACTCCATGACCTCTAAAGTTTGATTCAACCCTGAGATCCTGAGATTCTAACAGCAGCAACAGACATCCGGGGCTTCTTACATCATGTTGAACAAAGCACATCAGAAGGGAAAAAATCTTTTAAATTCATTATCTTGTCACTTCACCCAATATAAAAATCAGCTTCATTATCTAAAAACTTTATATTGCAATATTTATATAAGTCTACATACATTTCTAGATATCTCCCTCAGGTTAGCATCCTTGTCTATAAAACAATTCAAATAAACCCTACCTAGATATCCTTGATCAATGGGCTACATAATCTCTGATAGAAGTTTTCATCCCTTTGCCTGACTATAATGTAAATTATGCAAAACTCTACCATTCAGTATAGCATTATATCACAGACTTCACCATACTATTGTCAGATTTTATGCCCTGTCTACATAGTAGTTATATGTAATTTGTCTCACACCATCTCACCATTTATAAGGGTCGATCTGTATTACAACTGATAGGTCTAGGTCTACGGGACATTTCAGTTCAGATATAGTTTAATTTTCAATTTTCCACCACAGTCATTGTTACTTCTCCTTATAATCACCCAAAAGGTCAGGGACCATGACCATGTGAAACGTGGCGTACTTTTTGTACTCACCCATGTGGTAAGCCGAAACCTAAGAAATATCTTTGACAATGGGATTGACAAGGATGATCATTTTTTATCTTCTGTGAGGGAGATCAAGGATTCAACTACAGAAGAATTCAGAAGATACAGTCAAAAAACACTGTTTGCCAGGTTCACAAAGGGCACAGTGTGGCTGTCCACCCAGTGCCTCAGGCTATGAGGCTGAGATTACAGGTAGCCAGTGCTTTGCCTCCTATGTACTGCACTTCCAGGGTAGTCCAGATTAGCAGAGAGAATGCTTTCTAGGTCATGAGGGAATTTAATTCTTATCGTCTGCTGTGGAAGACCGGCAAAGGCATCCCTACACTAAAGAAGGAACTCGTAATTATGGTAAAAATGTAATTCAAGCAAGGTCACTCTAGATTGGTTTCAGCTATTCTTTATTTCTAAATGATTAATTTCAGATTTAAATCCATTCCCTGGATGGTAACTAGAAAATGAAAAAAGAAAAGAAATTGTCTAGAATGGATAACATCAGACATTAATCTCTGTAATAGGGAGACTCTTGTTAAAATAAGACAGAATTTCATAGGCATGTAGGTACTTGAGTGCCCACCATGCACCAGACAATATACTGCGGGTGATGGGAAACAGCATACAATGTCCCTCTACTAAGTGGCAGGCACTGTGATAGTACTTCATATATTCTACTACAGCAAACCCTGCAATGTATGCATCCTAATGCCTGATTCATGTAGAAGGCAGTCTGTAAGATGGCTCCAAATGATCCCCGCCTCCTGGTATGCATGCTCTTATGTCATCTCCAGCTTCAATGTGCACTGGACTTACTGACTCACTTCTAAAGCATAGATAGAACACAGCAGGAGTGATGAAATGTCAACTTCGAGATCAGATTGAAAAAGACAATGGCTTCTATCTTGAGTGTTCTCTCTCTCCCCACTCCACATATATCCCTTTATTCTGAGGAAAGACAGCTGCTGTGTTTTAAGCTATCCTATAAGAAGAGCAGCCCATGTCTCTGGCCAACAGTCTGCAAAGGACCTAAGGCCTGTCAATGGCCATAGGAATGAGTTTGTAAGTAGGTCCCTCCCAGGGTGAGCCTTTAGATGATTGTCACCCTGATGCAGACTTGTGAGGGACTCTGAGCCAGAGACACCCAGCTATACACCCGGATTCCTGACTCACAGAAGCTGTGAGATAATGCACACTCTTTGTTTGAAGGTGTTAAGTTTCAGAGTCATTTGTTGTGCAGCAGTAAATAACAAATACAACATCACTTCCTCCTTCTTAGTCACCATGATCTTAAAACACAACCCCAGGAACGAGGAATAATCAAAAGCAGAGAATCAAGAGTCAAGTGATAGATTAGGCAATCGCATGACTGCCAGCACTTCACTCTTCCAGAGGCTGCCCTTCTTCCCATAAAAGATTCTACCTAACCTGTGAGGGTGGCTCTCACCATAAAGCGGCAGGAGGTGCCTGGTTAGTGCACGAACGTAGGTAAGAGGGCCCTGCAGACCAAGTCTTACACATGGATCATGCCTTAGTTAATACTACTATGGTTCACCTTGGCAAAGGGCCAGTGGCATTTGATCTGCCATTTTTCTATTCCATCATAAATTAATTAATGCTGAGGAAGAATAGCTGCCTCATTTTCCTCTCTCGCCTGCCCCTCTGCCAAACACATTGAGGCCCAAGAATGGCTCTTTGTAAAACTACCTAAAATAACATCTGATCTTAGTCAAAAGGCTGAGAAGCAAGAAAAAAAAAAAACACCTGAAATAAATGCTACTGCCCTAAGTCCTCTTTGCAATAAATCTGGATGGGATGTAATCAAACAACATTCATTTGGCATCAACTTACGTTTGAGCATTACGGGAAGAAAAAAAATTTTAAGTGTTTTGGCAGAGTTAGACAGATAAGAGGACTTAATTAAAGATCTGAAACATGTACCATTGGAACCAATTAATAATCATCAAGGGAGTACGGAGTCTGCAAAGTCAAAATTTTAAGTGAGAAGGAAGGAATCCAATCCAAATTCTTCTGAACCAGTAGATTGGTAAGAAGCATTTATTTTATATCTTTCTAACTATTATTTACTCATTATCAATGGCCTACTTCCCTCAAGAAGTTTATGGTCTCACTGGGAAATCATGACATTTAAACCATGATTTTAAACACACACACACACACACACACATGCACACACACACACACACATACACACACAAATGCAATAATAATGTGTGCATCAAAACGCAAGCTCCAGCCAGGGTTAGACTGCTTTGGAGTTCCTCAACCCCCATCCTCCAGTCCATGTTCAGATTTACATATTTTCAACAAGAAAATAATTTTATTCTGTAGAAGTCTGGTGGTCAACTGAAATGAATGTACTTTATAGGTGAGGAACCTAAATCAAAAGGTAAAAAAATAAAATGTGTAAAGATTACACAGCAAATTAAGTAAGAGTTTAAGCTCTGACACTATTTGACTTTCAGTTTCCTCTATCACAAAACCCATCACAAAATAGTTGGCAGCAGCTTGTGAAACCAGAAAATAAAAATAGGTTTGTTGAAGCAGGAAGAAACTTGCCCCTCCCTTCAATGGTTCTGAAAACAAGTAAAATGATCAAATGGCAGAGGCTAGATTGTGCTCAAGGAAGACCCGATCTTATCCTGGCTGTTTCAGCCCAAGTAGAAATCAATGCAGGATTTTCTGCCACCTGTTTATTTTGTTTCCAATCAAGCAAAACAAGAGGCTTATCTCCCTCACAGATCAGCATAAGAGATATACCTCAGATATGTCTGCCTGTCAGACTCATAAATGCAACAAGATATGCCAGCAGCAATGGAAGAGAAGCCCTGCTTCAGTCCACAGATTACCAACTGCAACATCCATCAGCATAAAAACAAACAGCTCCAAACCACCATCCTTGGAACCCAGCCTAACAGCCTGGAGGAATATAATAAAGACAGATATAAAAACTCCAAGGGTTTGCTTAAGTTCCCTTTTATAACAAGAGGTAGCCAAATGTAACCAAGTAGGCCAGATAGGCAAATAAGTAGCCTCCTTCTTGACTGAGATGGGGACCTTGTAACACTTTTTTATATTCCCAAGAATTGATACTGGCTGCCAGTTTCCAGGTCTTGGAACTCATAATGATTGCAAACCTCTGGACCAGGTAAGTCTGTCAAACCTTAACTATTTAACTCAGTATATTTCTCCCAAAAATGATTTATTAATTTGATAAATAAAAATGGTTTAACACTTGGCATGTATATATTAAACTCAATGAAAGCACATTATCACTTGGATAATTATAATCACCCTTTGAAATATGTCAGATAAATATTATTTCCATTTTACAGATGAGAAGACAGCTCCAAGGAAGTTGAAATGGAATTTGCAATATTGCATAGCTATTTAGCAGAAAACTGAAATGAATCCATGTGCCCTCCATCCCACTCTCATTTACTGATTTATGTAGTCATCAAGTCCTTATCTCATACCCACAGAGTGGAAGGTAATGTGCTAGATAAAGTGAGCAATGCAGGTAATCCACTAAGCCTTATTTTATACGACAAAAACTTACATAGTGCATACTTCATGTCAGGTACTTTTCTAAGCACTTTATAAGGATTGACTGATTTAATCCTCCTAAAAACCCTCCTATGAAGTGGACACTGAGGCAAAGAAAGGTCAAGGTCACAAAAAGTAAGTGGCAGGGCTGGAATGTGAACACAGGCAGTCTGGCTCGAGAAAATGTTCTTTTAAAACTTTTCTATGCTACTTTACAAAAGACTGGTATCTGATTGGACCAAGGGAGCGAATGAGTGTTAATAGCAATTGTGAAGATAGGAAAGAATAAAAAAGAAACAGAGCCTTTCAATATATCTTTGGCTTAGCTTAAAAAGAAAGGTTGGTAATGGTTTTAAAGGGAAGGAACTAAGAAGAAAAGGTTTCGGTTAAGGCCATCTGTATTGCGAAGAGTTTTCCAATTTCTTTAAGAACCTAAGCCACCAAAGATTGGTTCTGGTAACTTCCACCACACAGACTAACTAGGACTCCCATTTAGGCATCAATTTAATTCGCACCCGGCAAGAGGACAATGTTAATTTAATATGCAATTTTCTTACCTACTCCGATGCAACGTCTGTAAGAATAAATGCCAATCTGTCACTAAGATATACATCTGGAGCGGATTCCGATGGAAAACTGTTAAAGACATGTCAATATTAACTTTGTATTCTGAAATCTATCTGTAGAATTAATACTTGGGGTCTCTGAATTTGTTTCTATAGTCTGCAACACCTCCAGAGAGGGGAAAAAGGGAGAGGAAATCTGTCGATTGTGGATAGCATGACTTCCAGCCAGATAACAATATATAGGCTCATAATGGGATGTCACCACATATGGCACTGGAAAAACAGAGAAGGGGAGGGGAGATGGGGTACCAAGTACAAAAGATCATCGTTTTAGTGATACTGTCCTTGAACAATATCACCAGAATGAACTCTTCAATACAGCAACAACAATGTAAGTATTTTATATCCCTTGGAGTCATTCTGCATTTGTTCATGCATTATGTCACTAGGTTCTCACAACTGCCCTGTGAAATAAGACTAATTATCAACTAGGTCAGACAGGTGGACGCATTCTAGGTTAAAAGTGATTTTGAGTTAGAATTTATTTCTGTATTTCCAAATCAAAACAACTATATTCTTTCCATTATACTGTGTTATAGTATTACTTTTTATTCCAGCCCAAACCACTCAATTTCTAGTGGAAGCCTAGAGGTTTGTGATCTGCCCAATGATTTAAAAGAACAACAAACAGTATCTGCAGTCAGCAACAATCTGAAAAGTCTTGGCGATGACCAAGACACCACTGAAGCCACCTTAACAAGAGTGCAAGCTTGAACTGCTTAGGTCCTTCCTCACTTGACTCTTTGGGACTGGCCATCTCTACAGACTGCCTCAAAGAGTATATATTGGAAACTACGTTATGAATGTTTGCCAGCTTCACAGACATTCATAACCACCAAAGAAACACCTTTCCCTACTTTCTTGCATTGAGCCTAACTGGTTATTAAAAAACAAAATCAGGACCCACCAGTCACTCCAGAATGACACTAAGCCATCTCCCACACACCAGTTAGAATGATAATCAAGGGCCCTGTCAAGATCGAAATCACAGGGTAGTTACTTTATTATCTACCTACTTATCTATCCATTCATAAACCCATCTATCCATCCATCCATTCATTTATACATATATCCAAAGTTGCTTACACTGCTAATTCAATGGTTTAGACCAAACGCTAACAAAGATACATGGAAAAACCTTTTATTTCTTTGTGGTTTCTAAAAATTTATTTCTCCCACTGAATTGAACCAGTGTTAAATTAGAGCAGTGTAGAAATTCAGTATTTAATAAGACATCTGAGAAGCCACCAGAAACTACTGAGAGATATTTAATAGGATTTTCAAGGAGTCCACTTTCCAAAGATTCTCAAGTCCTTCAAAAAAATTTAAAAAGAAGCCATAGAGCTAATAAAGCAGCTAAGAATGTATTAACCAGTAGAAATAATTTGACACTGATTATTCAAGGCAAGGAGAGTGTCTGTGCATAGCCCTTATACACTGCTGCTATATATTAAACTGAGTCCCACCCTTTATGTGCCCACTCTCTCCCAGAGATTCCTTAACATGTCTACACACCTTCCAGAGGATGCTGAAAACAAACCTTTGTAAGTAATTGTGATTTATTTTTTTCTAGGACTGGTCCTAAATTTTTCCACAATAAACGTATTTATAGTAATAACTATAATAATAGTTCTTATCAGGAGTATTTATTTAAAGCTGGTTTTGTTTTATTTTCAGTTGAGGTTTGGTTGACTTATCTCCCCATCAGAATACAGGAAGACCAAAAAAAAAAAAAAAAAAAGCGGGTAGGGGGGTAGAATGAGTATTCAGGTATGGAATAATATAGCAAAAGAAAAGGCAAATTTTAAAAGTCCAACTATCTTAAATACATGCAAATGTCTCTAAAAAGCCAAAAAATAAATAAAAAATAAACACAAACACACAAGCGGAGAGAAATGTAGAAATAAGCACTGACTAGCCAGAGTACTGCTGAACATTTTCCAAGGTACTGGAGGATCTTTAATTACTCAAGGCTCCCGAATATCATGTAGCCATGATTTGTTTCTTTTTACACATGCAGCTGACACTCTCTGCAGTGAGAGTGATGACTTGATGACACATTGTTGAGAATGCCCTTACATTTTCCATTCCTTCACGCTCTCTTTCACCTTTTGGTGAGAAACACCATCCCTTCCTTTTACTCTACAGTCATATAATCGATGTTTCAGAATATGATCACATGTTTTACTGTCAAGGGCATTATGGAAACTGACAATCAATTATCAAATTATTAGATGTTCCATGTTACCTAGAGCAAACACAGGCAATTTGTGCTCAATACAATGACCAGTAAGAGGCTCATCTCATTCTCCCTAATTTGTTGTGACAGTGGTTTGCCAAGTGAATGAAATCTAACACATACAGAACACGAAGTCTAGAGCAAAGAAAAAGAGATGGAAGAAAATGTACAGTTCGACAATTGTAAACACAGGTCTAGAAGAAGTCCTGAGGATACATGGCCTAGGATCATCATCTTAAATCATATGACTGCTATCTATAAATCTACCACATTCTTCCGGCTGCCCTCCTAGTTGTACATTACAATAAAACTTTTGTAAATGATCATAACGTATCACAATTAAATAATCTGTGCCCAGATATTAGAACCCAAATGTCACTTTCAGAGAAAGTTCCTGGAAGTTAATGGCCACAGAACAAACACCTAAAAAGTTACCAGACCACAGCTTGATAATTCATCAGAAAAGCAGCATCTTCTCTGACCATCCTTCATAAAATTTCAACTTTCCAAATCCCTAACCCTTTTCCTGCTGTGTTTCTCTTTGCAGAACTTAGCACCATCTAATAAGTTATATAATTTACTTATTTATTTTGTTAGCCACTCCCAGCCTCCTCCCAGAAAGAAAATTCCACAAAGATAGGGAATTTTGTCCATTTTGTACAGCTCCTAAAACAGTTATTGAATTAATTAATGACTGTCTTCACCACACAACTGGGTGTGGGCTTAGTATTGAAATCACAATGCTAAACTGATTTGGGCAAAGGGAAAGGATAGAGAGAGGGGCAGAGAAGAGAGAGGAAGATAAAATAATAAAGTCAGTGATGGAAACAAGTTGGTCAGGCATCAAACTGCTCACGGGGTTTTGACCCTTGCACTACATTTTCCTCTACTGTTTTCTTGATGTAATTTCTTCTCATTGTTTTAACACTTTTTTAGGCAACAGTCCTAGCAAAAGGAGCTCTGTGCCCTGAAGGGAAATTCAGTGTGTGCTTCTACTGACCCTCCCTTTATCGGCAAAAACCACATCACATAAAATTATGCCATGTTAGAGTCCCTGAGATACAACATGGTAACTCTCCTCCTGGTATTATTAACACATTAACCAACCAATTCAAAGGCTTTGAGAAGTTACACTCCATAAGGCTGTTCCTTCTCTATCTTCTCCCCTGCCCTGCCCATTCCCTTAAACCTCTGACCAAACTGAACAGCATAACTGAGAATCCAGATGAAAATAGGCGATCTTGAATGTTTGTTTGGACTTACATTCACTGTGTCTATGTATTCTGAACATCATTAAACTACATATTTATTGGGTTGTGCCATTCTTACCTCTTTTTTGAGTTTCATTTTAAATGACCCAACAACTAGAACAGAAATAAAAGAAATACACAAAATAAAACATCTGATACCCCCAGGAAGTTAAATGTTAAAACACTATGTAAATTCAATGAATGAGCAGAGACTTTGAATGTGGAGAAGTCAAGAAAAATCAAATTTATGCTTACTACCGTCCCCGTAACAGCTGGGCTGCATATGTACATGTTATTAAGACATAAATTTAAGGTAGCAGGCATGGTCTAGAGAATTAAGTAGGCAACTTGGAAATCAGTGCTGCCTTTGACTAGGCATGTGATCACAGTCCAATGTGATCAACGTAGAGGGTCTGTCCTTTCCTCTCCATTTTTTTCCAGGAAGATATTTACCTAAGTAATTATGGAAATTAGAAACTCTTTTTGTCCAACAGGTTTACAGATAAAGTTTTTTTCTTTTCATTTTATGGTAAAATCATTTCCTGTATAATTAAATGAAATTTACATCCAAAGGTAAGTATACTTTATACAACGAGAAACCTACTCTGAGAGTAAAATAAAAGAACTCTGGACAGATAAGAGATAAACTCTCATAATTCTTGGAATCTACAAATATTTTTTCAAGTCTCTGTTCTCCTTTGGGGTCTTTAAGGGAAAATGAAATACTGTGTAGAGAGGATAAGGGTTTCCAGATGGTTTGGATCATATTCAAGTGGCTTCCGATCCCTCAGTATGTTCACAGCCTCATGCTCGTTCTCATCATCATTTCTCTGTACTTTAAACAAGAGCTAGAATTATCGCTTTCAAGATATATTTGTGCCACTTCATGTTATGGTTTGAATTGTATCCCCTCAAAATTCATATGTTGAAGTCCTAAGCCCCGTTATCTCAGAATATGACCTTATTTGGAGTTAGAGTGACACAGGGAGAACACCATATGAACATCGAGGCAGACGTCAGTGATGTGTCTACAGACCAAAGAATGCCAAAAAGTACAAGCAAACCACTAGAAGAGGAGAGAGCATGGACCAGATTCTTCTTCACAATCTTTAGAGGAAACCAATGATAATACTTAAATCTCTGATTTCTAGCCTCCAGAACAACAAATTTATTTTGTTTAAGCCACCTAGTTTGACCTACTTTGTCATAACAGCACTCACAGACTAATACACATCATCTTCACTTATCATATCCCTTGGCTTTTCATAAAAATTCACACTCTCTGGCCTAGGCTACATGGACTCTATATCTGGATTTACTCAATCTTCTGTATAAGACAATTCTCACCAATTCCCCTCCTAAATTCTAGCAACTTCAACTTTCCACCATCTGTCCATGCCCTTATGAGACTTTGTGTCAATGCATATACTAGCGCTCTGCCTGTCCCTTTCCTTTCTTGATGTGACACAGTCTCACTCATCTTTCAGGATCCAGATCAAATGCAGCCCCTCTGGAGACTACCCAGTCTATCAGGGATGTATATTTCCACAAAAACATAATGTGGAAATAAATAAACAGTGCAAACAGTGTTGTGCTGTGCAAGTAATTGAATAAACTATATATCATATGTTAAGTTTTGTTTAGATGTAAACGCGTATTTTAAAAATTACAAGTATCTATACTGTGATAGTTAATTTTATGTGTCAATTCGACGGGGTTAGGGGTAGCCAAACACTTGTTTAAACATTATTCTGGGTGTGTCTGTAAGGGTATTTCTGCATGAGATTAACATTTGAATTGATTGATCAATTAAAGCAGATTGCCCTCCCCAGTGATGGTGGGCCTCATCCAATCAATTGAGGGCCTGATTAGAGCAAAAGGCTGAGCGAGAAAGAATGTGCTGTCTCTGCTTAACCCTCTTGAGCTGGGACACTGGTCTCTTTCCGCCTTCGGACCCAGACAGGCACTTTCACCATTAGCTCTCTTGCTAATGGTGACTTCACACTGCAGACTTTGGGACTTTTCAGCCTCCATAACCATGTGAGCCAATTTCTTATAATAAATTCATAGATATAGATATATAAAGATTTATCTTCTATTTGTTGTTTCTCTCTAAAACCCTAAAATACAAACCAAACTCAAAATAGTGATTTCCTTGGGGCTTTAGGAGAATGAGACCTGGCTGGGAGCGTGGGGTGGTAGGGGAAGCACATAAAAGGATTTTAACTTCATATTTTTTAGAGAAGAATATTATAACTATATGTTACTTTTGTAATTTATAAAAGACTGAAAAAAGGATGACAAATTGATAACGGTTGATTCTAATCAGAATAGATATAAAAACTATAGTCTGCTTTATATTTTTGTGAACTTTTTAAATTAAAAAATAAAAAGTAGTACAGTAAGTCCAGTCCCTGAAGCTAGAGGAAGAAAAGACATTTAGTGTTAAAAAAGAAGACAATAAGCCCAAAAAAGAAGACAATATGCTAAGCCCCATGTCGCCAAACCAAGACTTAATTACAGTTTGATCTTTCACAGCAATGAAATCTTAAGCCAGTCAATCAGTAATCGCCTGACCAGCACTAGTTAGCCTGCTGACAGGCCCCTGCAACCCACTAAACAAGAGTAACCAGCCTGTTTTTCCCTAGTATAACTCTCTTCTGCCTACGACTTTCATTTTGCACAGCGCCTTGGAGATCTCTTCTATGTGCTAGATTTCATGCTACCTGATTCAAATCGACTTTTGCTCAAAGAAACTCTTAAAATTTTTGATATGCCTCGGTTTCTCTCTCAACATCAAGAGCCAACTGGGAACCAAAAAAGAACTTTAGGGACTTGATCAGCTGAAGACTCCATTGTCCCTGTGTCCTCACTGTTCCCCTTTGTGAGGAATCCCTTGGGACTCCTCCTGGAAAGATAAATGATACCTACTTCCCTGAATTCCCGTATCTCCAATTGAAAAGAAATTTTGAGCCCTCTTCAACTTGGTTTTCACTAAGACTTCTACTACCCCGCGAGCAGTGTGGTGCTGCTGTGGATGAAGCCTTCAACTGGAGAAGAAGAGACCTGGGTCCAACTCCCAGCTGTGCCATCATCTCCATGGTTTGACCCTGTAATTCTCTCCCAGGTGAAAACCACCGATGACCCTGAGAAATTAAGCAGCTTAAGAGGTCTCATCAGCTTACATAAACACAAGCAGTTTGCCTTTTTAAATCATTAGGAATTCGTTTTCCTTTGTTTTGGTTTCACTTGAACGATCAAGATGCTTACAGAGCGATGTAGACTTCTTCACACACACATAGGTTTTCACAGCTATGTGGATACAGAAAAGCAAGGATGCATGTCTACTGGCCGAGATAAATACTAGAAACGTACACATTCTGACGAGTGGGCTTAAATGAATACAAAATTTAGCTATTGTATCTTTATATCTATGTCCTCATTTTTTTAAGTCAATACATAAAAAAAGGACCTACTATTCCAAGATTTTAAACTGTTTTATTTGACTCTGTAATTGTAAGATTTTTAGGAGTCCCTCTATCTGGAACAAATATAAATATGTTGTGAAACCCAAAAACAGTGTCTTGTTTTTGATTTTTCCTCTTCCCATCAGCTTGTATTCAGAGATGGCACGAACTTGTTTGTGACACATCACTCTGTCACCATGGAAATGCCGGTGATGATGTGGCAAAATATCTTTCAAACAATATTTCCTATGGGGTTCTGAACTGCAAGAAGAAGGTTTTGTTAATATAAAAGGTAGAATAATTGTCAATTCATTGTTTGCCTAACCTCCTTACCTTCAAAGGAGAACTGCATCTGGGCACCTTTCCTTTCTAGAAAGTTTAAATCCTTAACAAAAGAATTCAGTGTTTGGAAGCTGGGAGTTTAATTTGTCATTCAAACCAGAATCTATTCAATAGGAACAAAGCCAAATGCAAATGTACGTCCTTAGTTGAATACACCAACAGTTTGCTTCCTCATTTATCACAAACTATAAAGATAAACTCTGCTAAAATTCACCTAAATGATCACCTAGTCCTCCCCCCACCCCTTTCTCAAAATACGCACTATACAAATTACTGCCTTTAAGGGAGTAATTTCAGGTTGTTCACCTCAGAATTACTGCTGCCAATTGCTGTTATGGTAAAACCAATTTTCCCTGCAAGAATTCACAAAACCCAGAGACTCGGGGTTTATGTTTTGTGTTTTATATTTTTCTCTTGCACAGGAAAAAAAATGAATAGAGACAGAGAAATAAAACACGACAGTATTACAAACCCTTTGATTACTCTAATTACACCTAAAAGGAAAACAAGACCCCTCTCTTGGTACCAGAGGGATGAATAATTAACAGGAAAGGAAGGAAGACAGAAAAACTATAAACCATGTCAACTGATCTGCAAGGCTACCAGAGAAGCCTGTCGTGCCCTGAAAAAAGTTAGTCATTACTGCAATTTCTGCCCAACCCCTGAAGAGCAGACTTCCTCCAGTCTCTTTTGCCCCTGGTCTTATAACTCATTGTGGAGTTGTTTTCAAATGTATTAATACCATTCTGGGGGGCCTGAGTCAGTAAGAAATTCCTGGAAACTTTGCCATTTTGTTGTATTTGGAAAAAGAGTGAATTGTGAACGTTCACAGTCTTAAGGGCAGCCACAGAGAAAACTGGGGCTTTGTAAATGTTTTAATTACAATTTCCCTCACTGAATTGAACCCATTGAGCATAATGAAAGAAAGAAAGGGTGTAGGTGTGGAGGGAGGGACGAGCACAGAAGGGGAATTGGCAGATTTCAGCCTGGCCCCTGCAGGAACCAGCTGCTTGCTGCTCCAAGCAATAAAAATCTTTGCATGTAATTAATTCCAGCCATCAAAAGCCTGCCTTGTTTTTGCAGGTAATGGGGAAGCACTGCTCTTGAAGGGACCCCTTGAAGATACCCAATAGCCAGCGGCTAAATCAAGCAATTTAAAAATTACGGACGTTTTGCTAAATAAATGAGCATGCTCCAGTAGTGACAAAGAGGTTTCCAAACGGCTCTCTACTTATTTATTTGCTTTTGTGTTTCACCTCAGGACAGAGAATGCTCAGTGCGTGGAGCTGGGGTCTCTGGGTGAGGTGTGATAGATTAGCTCAGGTAAACTGAAACAACAGCCATTACTCTTTCTGCCCACTCCGGCACCAGGCACACTGTGCTGGTACATGGACATGCGGGATGGGCTGGGATGGGGAGGAGCACTGCTCATTCTTCTCTTGAGGTGACAGGGTGAGTTGGGACAAGGACACTGACTACTCATATATAACCCAGTTTTGTTAGCAAAGAAAGACAGGGTAATTCTTGACACGGATCTCATCATGGGAATTGGATGTCTTCAAGAAAGCAGGCGGGGCCAGCTTCTACAATGCCGGATCGTTCTTCAGATAATAGCATCATTGCACAGCTTTACATGGCAGCTTGAATGAAAACAAAACTCCTGAGCATGTCCCGCTTGCAAGGCTTATCTTGAGCCTTGTCCACTGGCTCCAGCCACACTGGCTTCATTCACCTCAAACCCTCATGACGTTCCCTCCCCGCCACAGGTGCCTTGTGCTCTCTGCTTGCTACTGTGAAGCTCTTTCTTCCTTTTCCTAGTTAACTACTCGTCCATCAGAGTCTGAGCACTTCCTCAGACAAGCTCTTCCTAACCTTCCCAGTTCTGTCAAATTTCTGAATGGAGCTGTGCCAAGTTCTATGACTTTGTGTCGCTCATCACTGCTGCAAATGTACTTTTGTTTGTGAGAGTATTTGCTTAATGTGTGTCTCTTCTTCTAGAATATACTTTCCACAGGAACAAAGACAATGTCTCTTTTTACACACCGCCATGTCCCCAGTGCTTAGCATATAGAAGACACAATAAATTCTTATCGAATGAATGAATGAATAAATGAATGAATGAATAAATAAAAGTATTCCTTCAGGTTGCAGATCATGTGCAATTTTCTGGTTTCTGAAAGAAGAGTCAACTGTATGTGTAAGCTACTGAGTAGATGTCTGGTCACCCATCGTGAATTATGACCCTACGGTGACACTGGTACAGAGACCAACAAGGCCAGAGCATCTCACATAGTACCTCACGTAATTACTGATGCAGTGAGCACTAACTTTATCCTCAGTGAGGGGACAGCTGTGTTCTCTAGCCACATCGAAGCAGTAGCTATAACACAACATACTCATAGAGATATGGAGAAGGTCAGGGAGAAAAATAAAGAGGAAATTCCATCCTATCACTAACGAGAGAGAGAGAGAGAGAGATTGCTCTCACAATGTCAGTATTACATGAAACGGAGGTACAGAGAGTTTAAGCAACTTACCCTCACAAAATTAATGTGCTGTTGAGCTAGAATTTGAAAATGAGTTTTTCCAATTCTCAATACCAAATTTGTTCCATTACATTCTCTGGGCTCCATTTGGGGTAGATTTCCTCAGTACTTGATGATGTACATAACCTGAAGTTTTGACCATTCATGCAAAGTAAGAAAAGTCATTTTACCATTCATCACTCATTGAAATTGAGATGGGGATGAAAAATTGTCATCCCAACATGTGACTAATTTCCACATACATTCAATGAGCATGTACCATGGGGAAGGGACTGTTAAAAGCTGGAGATGCAGATATAGAAGACACAGCACTTATCCTCAAAAAGTGTTCAGGTAGAAATGGTCCATTAGAGAAAGAAGCTTAAATGCAATGAAATCAAAGTTCCTACAGGCAGTGTCTGCTGTTGAATCTCTTGTTCTCATTTCAAGGCTATTTTGCTTTCACTCGAGATCCACTGAAGACCCCTCTCCTCCAGTAGAACTTCGTGTGGGACTTTGATCTACCTGAGAAGTATACCAAGAGGCATTAAAGCCCTGGCAAGGATTCAAAATCCCTGATCCCACAGAGTCTAGGGCATATTTCAAATTTGTCGCTTCCGCATTTAGCTGTCTCAGCAGCAAAGGAGCTGGTCCCCAAGGAGAAATGTGTCGGTTCACTGAAGAAATAACCCATGTTTAACTTCTGTGTTTCCCAAAATCTGCAAGCCAAGGCCAGAGGCAAGTGAAGTAGGTTTGCTAGTACTCAAACGGAAATTGGGAAGTATACAATAGTGCTGTCAGACTCAGGAGGTGGGATTCAAAATAGTGAAGCACCTAGCATTGAATCTCTTCTTGTTTATCGCAAGCACATTAAGCTAATTGCTCTCATTCTTTTTGCCCCTCCTCCTCACATTACCTACTATCTAGTAGAAATTATAAGAACTGACAATAATAAAAGAATTGTTGTCTTGTGGCTTGAGTCAAAAAGGCCAACAAAGCTGACTTGAAAGTGAAGCTCCTTGTGGCTCCAATGGAATAAAAACAAATAACCGGAGACCTTATCTAGGCCTGCATAGAAGCAGGACACATACCTACCGAGAGGTTTTGAGTTGAATAAGGACCAAGGACAGGCTTCCTATCACAGAGCAACGCCTTCATTGGTTTGTTTAGTCCACTCGGGATAAGATGAAGGAATGGAAGAGGATACTGCAAATGGAGGTAAGCAGTACAAATGAGAACTATCATCTATATCATTTTCCTTGAGATCAGCCCTGAGAGAGACACTTTGGTGTATACAGGACTTTTTTTTTTTTAACATACCTTGACGATTATGACAATAGCACAGTAACTGGCTGTGGTTTCTAGAATGAAAGAATCTTGGAATACAAAGGAACCTCAGAAGTCACTCAGATCAAAGTTATACCTAGTGCAAGAATCCCTTATTCTAATATCCAAGGAAAATAGTTATCCTGTGGGCTCTCTCTTTTCTCTCAGCAAATCGGTCTTCTCTTAAATCCTTTGACTTCTCCCCCAGGCCTGTGTTCCATTTACAAACTTGCCCATTTATCTGTTGCTTAACTTCTTTCTTCCCTTGACCTTCTGCTGAATCTGGCTGGTCATTTTCCAATGCTGGAGCAACCCAGACCCTCTTCTCTCTCCTTCCTGTGCCTGGTCTCCCTGATACTGCTGAAGAAATGCTCACAGCTGTGATCATTACTACTTAATGGTTTCCAACCTCAGTTTGAACCTCAACAATCCTTTTATTCGCCCCTATTAAATTCTCTACAGCAGCTGTTCCAAACTTGTTTCCATTTTTTTCTAGCCCACGCCTCTCTACTAACCCCTCCCTTCATCTCCCCTTCAGAGAAAACCTGTAGTCATCAGGCATAACTTGATTTTCCTCTCTGCTTACCTTCAGAGATTCATACTTTCACCTGTCTGAAAGGAAGGAAATTCTCAATTGCTCTAATTCTGATCTCTCCATTTTATGCCTCATTCTATACTTTGCTTCATCAATTATCAATAGCTTTCAATATCAATTCTACTCCATTAGAAAAAAAATAGTATAATCTTTCTTTAACCTTGCCTCATCCTTAAGACATGACTGCCTCTCCTTCTTTTTACTGTCCAATTTACCAAGAGAGCAGTCTGCAATCACTCCATCCATCGACCTCCCGTTCAATGCCCAGGGCACAGCAACCTGGCGTCTTGACAACTCTTTTCCTTAGAGATCCTTCCCTGAGGTCATCAGAAGACTCTACTTTTTAAACCCATGTCTCACCAATTTTCATCTGCTTAATATCCCAAGCTTGATCTCTCTTCTTGGAGCTCTCTCCCTCTTGGATTTGGTAATACTACTCCTGGCTAATTCTCAAGCCTACTGTTTCCAGTCACCTTCCTCATTCACCCCTAAGGTTACACAGGATGCTATCTTTGGACCCTGTTCTCTACAAGGGTGTTGAAACCATTTGTTAGCAGTACCATTTTGAATGCTAGCATATAAAGAGGAACATTTGTAAGGGAATTTACAAATGTGTAAATTGTAAATTCCCATTAGTTATAAAATAAACACTATAACTAAAAAGAAATGTTTTCTGATGTCTGAAAACACACTCACAGTTATCATCTCATGTACTCGATTACTCTTTGTAAACACCCAGATCTTCACAGGGTTCTAGATTTTCCATCATGCTTTTATCTCTCTTTGTCTTTTGTATTTCACTTGATGATGTACTGCATGATCTCAGATATCACTATGACAGCATGAATTCTCAGATGTAGAAAAGGAAAAGGTTGCATATCAAATAAGACTTGGTTTCCCACTTGAGAAGGCTTGTCAGTGCATATAGACCAGCGCTCTACTCACTTGGAGAAATTTCATTTCACAGCTTCGGCACTTATAACATACAAGGCAACTGGACAGTCCTTAAGCCATGATTAGATCAAAGCTATACTGTGGGGAGAAAAAAATAAAAAAACTGAAAACATCACCTAAATATCCATGTGTTTGTTTTCATTTAGGAAGTGTGGAGATCTGACAATATAGGGCTAACATCCCTACAAGGTGACAATTTATTAGAGGTGAGCAGCAGCCACGCCTTTTGCGATTTGCTTTCCAATTTTCACAGTCCCCACTATTTATCATTGTCTTATGCCTTGTCCACTTCACTTATTTATGTTACCTGCTTATCTTCTATACTCACGCCTTGATGAACCTTGCTTATACCGAAAACTCCCCAATATATTTCTCCAGCCCTGACTATTTTCTAAGCACTAGAGTCATGTTTTCCAAGGGTTCCCTGGGCAACTCCATGTAGATGTCCTCCATATACCATACAAATTTTCCCTTTAACCAACTCCTCAGCTAGTTTCCACCAACTCAATTAATAACTCTCCTCAACCCTAGGTAGAATTAATTTCAACAGTTCTTTGTTCATATAGAGGATGTGTATTTCACTGATTTTAATTAGCTGTTAATTATCTTCAGAATCTCATTCCCCTTAAGTGTGAGTTCAGTGCCTAGTACATACTAAGCATTTAAAAATATACCTTGAATTAAAATAAAATACTTGGACACATTCAGTAATGAATGGTAGACTCAGGCTTTCAATTTTTGGGCCACACTATTGTACTAAAGTTAAAATATACCTCCCAGTGACTTTCTCCCATCAGTCTTTACTATGCCCTCTGTAAATACACAGAATAAATCATCTCCCTCTTCCACATTATGGCCCTCCAAATAGTTTTAAACTGTTAGATACCCCTATGGATCCTTGTTTACAGGTATCTGTCTGATTAAAAGCTTTTGTATCTATGCTCTTCTATTCCCACTTTGATGACGTTAGGTTGAGACCGCCATCATTTCTCACCTGGATTACTACAGAAAATCCTCCCAGCTTCTCCCCTTGAATCCATACTTACATGCCACTGAAGTCAGATAAAATCATACTATACTCCTGCTTTAAATGCTTCACATCTCCAGTGCCCTTAAGATAAGGTACGAACTCCTAACAGTACAAGGCCCTTCGTGATTCTCTCCCTGCTCACCTAACACTGTGTCTTAGTATTCCCTAACCTGCGCACACGTTCAGTCACCCTAAATGGTCTGCAAGCCCCTAAATTTGTCTGAGTTCTTATACATGTTCACTTAGCCTAGAATGCACCCATTGCCAGACGATGTTTCCCTACTTAAAATTTATTTATTCAGGATTCGGTCATCATTTCCTGGGTTAGGTGTGATGTAGTCCCACAGCATCCCTTATTTTCCCCTATCAAGGTAAGAATATTAATACATATATACTGCTCTATCTCTCCCAAAGAGCTGTGCAATTTTTCAGACCTGTCATATTGCATGTGAGAAATGTATACAGATTTAATTAAATGATCTTGTATGTTTTCCTTTCTTCGTCTGCCAGTGTTTCTCTTAAAACATGTCACAGGCATACCTCATTTTAAACTGCTTCACTTTATTACCCTTCACTGATGTTTGTTTTTTACATATTAGAGGCAAGACTCCACCAGCAAAAAAGATCAAGACTCACTTTACTGTGATACTCACTTTACTGAGCTACTCTGGAACCAAACCCACAATGTCTCCGAGGCATGCCTGTATTCAAACCTTAACACAATTCCCTCTATGTAGTTAGACTTCTGCAGGACACAATGAAGTGATTACATCATTTGCTCTAATCACTATGAAGCCAAGAGTGTTTTAGCTTCAATTTCTTCACTTGTGCAGGAGGATAATAGTACCTTCCTTTAAAGATGCTCTAAAGACTAAATAAGATGGTATATACGGCAAGCAGCCCAAACCTGGCAAACAGTAGATGCTCAATGAATAGCATCCATTATTGTAATGGAGTACAGCATTACCATGATCCACCTGTCTTGGAATCTGATAAAAAGTAGTCTTCTTATGAATATGAGAGAAGATAAAAGGATCATAAAGTTCTGTTTTGGTGGGATGGAATCACAGGGACAGCTAATGCCTGAACTGTCTCTATATGTCATAAAGGAATAGAAACAGAAAGGGCCCAGAGAAGTCTCAGTGGTGGGCAGAGGGAAGTGGAATCCCATATACTAATGCAACACAGTACATTTGGGGATGGTTATTTGACACATTTGTGGCTCACAAGCCACCGCTGCATTTGCATACAACATCCACTTCAACCGAATCCTGCAGCTCACAGAAGGTAATCCAAAAACACCTGTTTACACTCCCAGCAAAGACCACATCTTCTTCTATTTCAACAGCCTTCGGCAGATAGGAGACACCTTCATAAAAGGACTATTATTGTCGTTTTTGCATCAGCCCAAATTATTGTTGTCAATTATCTTTGGATAAGGCAATTCAAGAGATATAAGCTATTAAAAAAAAAAAAAAAAAAGCACAGAGTGCCCAAAAGAAAATTTGCAAGTACCACTGGTTCTGCTTCCAAGTGGTCAGAGTAAATTTCCCACGCTACATACACAGAATCCTCAGTTTGTCCATCCTATTGGGGTTTCCTCAGTCAGGGCCCTTGATTCTCAGCATGTCCAGTGGCATATTCTGACCAGGAAGCCTGCTGGAGTAGGACTCCTTGCACAAAGGGTGAATCCCCAGTGGGGCAAAGTTCTGTGAAAAGTCTTCGCTTCATTCAAAAATCCTCTTTTTGAGTAGAGAATGGAAGCTGGACATGCAGTGAAGTGGGAGATGACCCTCATACCACACAGAGCCCACCCGTCATCCAAGGTGAAGCCTCCTTCACCTCTTACCTGGACAATGACAACAGCCACCATCTCTTGTGTCCTGACAGCAAATGATATTTTTAAAGTCTCAATGGAATTAGGTAATTTCTTTTGTTGAAAATCTTACAATGACTTTACATTCCAAAATCGGCATATAACACCAGGTAGTTTTGCTCCTGCCCGCATAACATCCCAACTTCACATTTCTTTTCACTTCTACCATAAGCTTTCGGCCCACTGGCCTTTCCGTTGTGTGAATGGTCCAAGCCTCTGTCTCTCGCTCTCCTCACTTTCACTCGACGCCTTTTCCCTGGGACCATCAGGCATTCTGCCTCCTCTGCTAGGGACGCCATTAGGTCCCTGCTCTACCATGAACAAAGTACATACATACAACATACCCAAAACACACACACAAACCCCACAACACACACACATGACACAAAATATACATAACATACACACACAGTATACACACTACACACACTCAACACACGTACAACGCACACAACACTCACACACAAAACTATACACACTTACACACACTCATTTAACCTGCAGTACTCTTTCTCATCTTTCAGGTTTCAGCTCTAATGGCCTTTCTTTAGAGAGTCACTTCCTGACCACCCAATATGAAGTAGATAATCCCCAGTATTCAATGTATTATAGCATCATGGCTAAAATCATGGACTCTGGAGCCGGACATCCCAAGTTCAAATCTGAGCTCTGTCCTTTCCTGCCTAGATCAATCTAGATCTAGTTACCTAACGCCCCTGTTCCTCAGTCTCCTGATCTGCAAAAGTAGATCAGAGTAGCATATACCTCATAGGCTTGTTTAAAGAGTTTAACAAGTCAACATACATAAAGCTTTAAAATTGCAGCGGGAATGTATTTGTGCTGGGTAGATGTAAGCTCTTATTCTCAGTGAGTTTAGCTGCTTCAATTTCATATCCATAATCAGATGTAATCTGCATGAGAGTAGCATCATTCTTTGTCTCCTTCATCCATAGATCTTTAATGCCAGCACAGGAACAGGCACATGACACGACTAGTTTTGAATGAATGGGTAAATTTAATTAAATAGCTGATGAGTGAAGCATGAAAGAAACAGAATCCTAGCATTTTCTGAAAGAGGCCTCTGCCCTTTATCTCACTAAAGGCAAATGGCTTTTGTACAGCCTTGTGAGGTAACCACACTCATACACACTCAAGAAATGACATCAAGGTGTCAGAAAACACCGCAGGTGTGGGCTGTACACAGGCAGCCTCTGATCTCTAACGGGCAGGCGAGGATCCCATCTTGTCTAATGAATTTTTGCATCTTGATTGCAGAAGCGGCCTTACCTGGGATAATTATTCACAAGATGATAGTCCATGAGACAAGACTTGGGAGAAGAGTCGTTTTTGCATCTTAAAGCTAGGCAAGCCCTGTGACACCCAGCAGTGAGAATGCTCCCTACAAGGGAGAACAGCTCATCTTTAACACTGGGGACACAGAGGGTCAGGCCGACTTTTCTGTCTCAGCCCATCAGGGCATGGTCTTGTGCAGAATGCAGCCCCCAACTCTTTACAATCAAAAACTCAGTCCAGGGTAACTATGACAGAATATGGAGTTTGTAAATGAGAATTCACAAGCCTCGGGTCTTCTGCAAGCTGGTACCTTGAAAAAGCCAGCCTTAGTTCTTTGTAACAATAAGAACTACAGGTTTCTTTGCCCTAGGCTTATCTGAGTTTTATCCTAGAAATCATTTCCTCTCCCTACCAAAGGCCTGGATTCCATAGAAACATGTCCCATAGTTTTAAAGTACCAATAAATGTACAGAATTCACTTTGGATGAGTAGAATCCAAGTTCTTCAAAATGCCTTAGAGCCACCACTAGGACTTATTTTCAATGTCTCCACACCAGTGATAGGTATATGGCAGCTACTCCTATCTCTGTTTAAACTCATTTTTGTCAAACTTAAAAAGAGTATTCCTCAAAAACAAAATCCCCACACTGTCTTATAGAGCATTAAAAATTAACTCATAAATTGTGGCTAACCACAAATTAAAACCAAAACAATTTTAGAAATAGAAACATTTTTGTACTCCAATCACAAAATACCAACAAGAATGATGACTTTGCTTGTCTGTCGCAAACTTTTACATCCTAGGTAGAAGAGAGGCAGGTCCTGGGTCAAGTTCAAAATCAGTCCTCCAGGCCTGCTTTGTTTTTGAAACAAGCATTCCTTCCCCTTCCTCTCTTCCAAAAGTTGACACCTGCCCAGGGAGGATACTGCCATCCCTCTCAATCTGGCCCTTCCTTGAAAATTACTAGTTGAAACCAAGAAGTGTGTCAGGTCACACTGACCAGGGAGACCTTGGAGAAAAGCCACTTCTTTCTAAAACAGGTTTGATGCCAGCTCTATAAAAATGAAGGCAGTCTATATCAAATCAGACTTTCTAGCTCAGAAATAGCCAAGCCATAAATGTTTCTCTGATGAAATTTTATTTAGTGCAGACTCTGTTTAGTATTTCGTCAATTAAAGCAGGACTAAATAAATGCCATTTTATTCCAACATTCCTGCAATCCTCCAGGGGACAGGGGACGCAACCCTGAAGCCAGGCTATTCGGGGTCACATTTTTCCCTACCATGTGGCCATGAGCACATCCCTTTAACACTGCACATCACCATTTCTTCGTATATAATAAAGATAATACATTTTCTCACTGAGTTGTGAAAATTCAAATGAAATAAACCAGTTGCACAGTGACAATTGCCCATTTAATATCAACTGTTATTATATACATTCATTAGATACTCTTAGGTTTGCTTCATTGAGATTTCAGTTCTTTTTCCGGAGGAGACAAATCTCTACCTCCTATCCTATAGAGGAAGCAGGTCAGAGCAGTGTGGCTGCTAGAATCAACATTCTGCTTTCCATTCTGGCTCTATCACTTGCAAACTTCAAGATCTGGGGCAGGTTTTTAACCCCCACACCCATGCTTCAGCTTCCACAAGTGTAAAATGGGAAGGATAACAGTATCCCCAATAGTGCAGTATCACAGTAGGATACTGAAATTTAAATAAATATATGTAAAACATTCAAGAGTACTAGGCATAGAGTGCTTACTCTACAACTGTCAGTTGTTATTAGACTCCTTGTGGTGTGAGAGAAATTTTAGATTATTTATTTAATACCCCATGCCCCAATAAAACAATGTATTTAAATGCTTCTGTTATGTAAAAAGTTGCAGAGTCCGAGGAAGAAGGAAATCTCTTATGTGATCTGGAACACATAAAGATTTCAGTGGCAATGGCTCAGAGCCGGCCATCATCAGATCTGGGAGAGAACAACTATGTGACCTTGGATATGTGGCTTCAATGATTTGGGTTTTAAGTCAACAATAAAATGATTATGCAGCAATTCAGCCCTGTAATTCTGTGACTGGATGCATGATATTATTTGTAGATGTCCTTCTGGATATTTCAAGACAAGTGGTATATATTGCCTACTGGAACCTTCTCTAGTTCAGATCCATTTCTTCTCTTTCCTTGTCACTGCTCTTAGCAGATCCATGTGCCAAGTGCAGTAGGGCACATTCTGTAAGCGTAGACTGGGGTTTTGTCTTTGTTTCAACCATTGTGCTGCTATCAATCCGGCAGAGGAATGGAAATGTATGAATTTTTGGTTCTGGTGTTTGGACTGACATTGATTTGATGTGCGACTACAAGAGTATTTTAATTGGTGCCATCACCTCTCTTTTTCACAGAACATTACCATTTATGATGATGTTAATGAATTACAGTTCATAAAGTGCTTGGAAAAACCTGAATGAAGAGTCCAACTCAAGTGGAAAGGACCATCAATTCTATTCTACAGGAGATAACCCAGGACAAGACAGGAAAGCTGAAGTACAGAAGCCCAGAAATAAAGGGCAGTTGTAAGAGATTCCCCCTGGAGAGGCTTCACAATGGAATAATTTATCCAGAGGGGAAGGTACAAGCTTTACAGAGATTCACATAATTAATTAAGGAGCTTTCCTTTACTGTTATGGTAATTCATATTTCTCTGTTTTCTGGGTGATGGTCAGCAGCCGAGAAGTAATTCTGATGTAGGAAAAGAGTATAACAAATAATCAGGACTCAGAGAGGCTCTCCTAGAATGAAGAATAATTCTAATATATAGATAGATAGATAGATAGATAGATAGATAGATAGATAGATAGATAGATATAGATAGATATAGATATATAGATATATATAGATATATATAGATATATAGATATATCTATATATATCTCTAGATAGATAGACAGATAGATATACACACGCACATATATAATGTACGTTGTGGCATAATTATATAGAGTAAAACATGAGCATCCACTTAGATGAGTTTTAACAAAGCAGTATATCCATGAAATCAAAACTGCCATCAGGATATAGAATATTTTTACCATCTCAGAAAGTTCTTTCATGACACTTCTTGTTAATACCCACCCCTCATAGATAATCAATGTTCTGAGTTATAATATAGATTAGTTTTACCTGTTCTTGAACTTTATGTAAATGGAATTACATAATATGTAATCTTTTTTCTCCCACACAACATACAGCTTTTGAGATGCATACATGTTTTATTTATCCATAGTTAACTTTTTATTATCAGTAGTTTTCCATCCCATGAATATACCATACTTTGTTTACTCACTCTCTTATTGTTGGGCATATGTCCTATTTCCAGTTTGGGGCTATTATAAAGCTACTATGAGTGTTTTTACATGAGTATTTTTGTGGATATGTGTCTTCTTTTTTCTTGGATAAATACCTAAAAATTAACTGTTGAGCCTTATTTTAAATCTATGTTTAACTGTATCAGAAATTACCAAACAATTTTCCAACGTGGTTGTACCATTCTATACTCCACCTACAACATATGAGAATTCCAGCAGTTTCAATGCTAACCAACACTGCGTGTTGTCGGTCTTTTTAATTTTAACCATTTTCAAGAGTATAATATGTTACCTCATTGTGATTTTAATATATAGTCCCCTGATGACTAAAGATGTGAAGCATCTTTTCACAGGCCTATTTGACATTTGCGTATCTTCTTATATGAAGTAGTTTTTCAATTCTTTTGCCCATTTTTTCACTGAGAGCCTTTTTACTATTGATTTGTAGGAGATCTTTACATATTCAGAATACAGGTCCTTTTTAGACATATGTCTTAAAAATATTTTTTTCCCCAGACTGTGGGTTACATTTTAATTTTCCTAAGACTCTTTTGAAGAACAGAAAATTTTAATTTTGATCAAATCCAATCTACTGATATTTCCTTTTATGCTTATGCTTAGTGCTTTTATATTCTCTCCAAGAAATCACTGCACCTCAAAAGCGCAAAGATATTTCCCCATATTTTCCTCTGGAAGCTTTATAATTTCAGCTATTGCATTTAGGTTTGTGATCCATCCCAAATTAATTGTTGTCAATGCTATAACTCAAAAGTTTTAACTTCTGCCAGGTATGAACTACTTCAAAGTTGTCTAGGAGAATAACTTCTTAGCTATTACATCAAAACTAAAGATAGATAGTAGTAGTGGTGTTTGTTTGTTTTGAGGGGGGCCGCGGGAATGTGGTTGCTTATTTCTGCTTGCCACTCTTTAGATGACGAAAATTCCATATCATAAAATTAGAAACAGTTATGTGTCAGAGACTCTTCTAAGTGTTTTACATGTAGTAACTCATTTAATTTTCAAAATCTAGAAAACTGAGGCCTAGATAGATTAAAGTAAAACTATCAATGGTCAGTCACACAGTAAAGAAGTAGCTGAGCTACGGTTCAAACCCAGACAGGCTTACTCCAGAGTCCACAGCATTAAGCCACGATTGCTTAATTTTGTCAAATTTAATATAAGCAACCTGCTTTAAGGGAGAATGGAATTCAAGTTTACTGAAAGCCTATTATGTCAGATATCATGCTAGGGCTTTCTACTTCAGCTCATGTAATGTTCAAAATTACCCTCTTAAATACATAGCATCAGGTTTTTACAGAGGAGGAAATGTAAGCTCAGAGAGTTAGGTAGCGAGAGCCAGGCTCTGAGAGTTGAGCCCAGGTTGCCTGATTCAAACCCTATGCTTATTCCACTGCAAGACGCTGTGTACCCATTGATTTACATCACACATCGTTGGAAGAAGCACAATGGGAGGAATCTGATAGAGCAACTAAAGCAGAGTTAGGTCTATAGCACATTTCATTTAGGTGAACGGATCAAGGGATGATTTCCTGACTGGGGACATGTCTCAGGGTCAAATCCTTGAGCCACAAGCATATGTACTCTCCACTGATATCAGCTTACAAGCATTACTCATAGAAGAAAATCACCCTTCCAAACCTCATGCACATGTACAGATAGTTAGGCCCTTCCTGCCTCTTCTTCCACTCACTGCCCTTTCACTGAGACCACATAGCCCAAAATGTGTATCTTGAACAAAAAGCATAGACGACAGCTACTACTATCAGATGAAGAAAGCTTCCAGAAATGCAGAAAGGTGATCTATAGGTTTTCTGTTGCTCTGTTGCCTAAAGTTAGATCAATGGGCGGAGGCAGATTTCAATACACCACAGGCCTTCCACTGCACTCGTTGCTAAATGACAAAAGACCATCTGTTCTCTGCAGAGCTGGGTTGAGACCCTTCGGCTTAGCAGTGACCTGAGAAAAACACAGAAGGCCATTTGTCGAAAGAATGTTTTCTAAAACATCTTATCAGGGGAAGGAGACTAAACTCAATAATAACCATATATCTCTAGTTCTCAAGGTTTCTGATATTTCATGGACATAGAGGAAGTTCGTTTTGCCCAAAACCAACTGGGGAGATGACTACTGTTTCCTACAAAAGCTGACAAGGGCCGCTCCAAAAGAAACAATTCTGAGGTGAGGAAAGGAAGGAGGGAAAGAAACTGTTTAAACACTCTGGGATCTTACTACTCAAACGTGGTTGAAAGACTAGCAGCATCAGAATCACCTGCCTAGGGGTTTGTAAAAAATGCAGATTCTTGGGCTCCGCCCAGACCAACTGAATCAGAAACTGAACAAGGTCACCCTGTTGATTTTCACACGTTACATGATTGAGAAGCACTAGCCAATGACATACACACCAAGAGGCCGCTAGAGGTGGAAGATGGCATCTGTGAAAGGTGTGTTCCTATTCCCCAAATGTGTCCTGCAGGAGTGTCATTTCAGGTGGTACTTTAGTAATTCTCAGAGCATCGGCAAGCTGCAGTGGCCTCCATCATGACATGTGGATCACTGAAAAAGCCTGTTCCCTATGAATCTGTGAGCTGGCATGGTCTTCCGAGGTCTTCTTAGTTATGTGACCACTTTGGAGTGTCAGGCCACACGACGGTGAGGATATCACCAGGACCCTTTGCTCTGGTGGGTGAGCGGAAACCCTGCCTCGGGCTCTGAGTCACCCGCAGTGACTGCAGCACGCCTCACTAGTCATTTTCATAGGGCATGATTCATGGGGCGAGTGGGGATGCAGGCTTATTTTTTACGGTCCCATCAAGCTGTCGGACTTCCGGCACACAGGAAGGTGCAGCGCCTGGGAATAGGACTGGCCTTCTCTGTTTATGGCCTGTTCTTGGCCATAAATCTGGAGTGGGAGGGCAGAGTGATTGCCTATTGTTGAGGAGCTGAATGGGGAGCAGGAGGAGGAGAAGGCACACGGGCAACGCCATGAAAAGGGAACATGCAGCCAGTGCTCCCTCAAGGTCATTTGGCTTCTGCAGCCAAAAAAAACCCTGGATTTTCTCATTTGCTACTTTGCTGTGCCATTGCAAACACAGATTTGATAAAGTTCTGGCCAAAATAAAGTCATTTTTGTTTTTTGGTTTCTTTTCTAAGATGCCACGGTGTTTATGAGGAGACCTAAGCAATGAAGCATAAAATCAAAAGCCACTATAGGAGTTTTCTCATTCGTGCCCAGGTTGCAAATCAAGGGAATGATCTGAACTTTGTCTGATGGTGGCTCCAGAAGGAAAGAATGGGAGGAAAAAGCTGGGTACAGTGAGAGCAAGAAGTAGAAAAAGGAGAGGGGTGAATCAGAGTGTCCTGGGTTTGTCCAAAGATATTATGTAGAACCAAGAGCTAGTCAGACTGTGTGAGTGTGTGTACGTACGCTCGTGAGTCTATTTTCTGAGATTTAAAAAATATGAAAAACAGTTGGTAAATAAACATTGGCTTAATAACAAGCCTAATAATTTTTTTAAAAAGATCATCAGCTATATTAATAACTACAACAAACGTTTATTGAACACTCAACATGTATCAGGCATAGTGCTACAGGTTTTCACTATTTTATCTCATTTAATCATTGCTATGACGGGATGATAAAGGTACAATCATCATTCCCCTCATCTCACAGATAAAGAAAAGGAGACTTCTTCTATGGCCATGCTTCCCTGAACAAGCCCAATCCCGTCTGATCTCGGAAGCTAAGCAGGGTTGGGCCTGGTTAGTACTTAGATGGGAGAAAACCTAGGAAGACCAGGTGCTGTAGGTATAAAAAATAAAAAAAAATTAAAAAAAGAGTGTAAGCTGACAAGGTCCTTGCAATCTCTTAGGTCAACCAAGGGTTGCCTCACCTAAAAAAAAAGAGAGAGAGAGAGAGAGAGAGAGAGAGAGAGAGAGAGAGAGAAAGAGAGAAAAGAAAAGAAAAAGAGACAGGACTGCAAAGTCACTTGGCCACGGTCACAAAGATACTTGGTAGCAAATCCTTAACTCGAATTCAAGTGACTCTGACTCAAAAATAAGTGCATATAACTACTGCCTCCATCAACGTCCTATTTCACATTTGGGGACAATCAGCCACTAAAAGGTTAAAATGCAGTATGTTTTCTCAAAAAGAATCAAAGATTTATGTTGGAAGTCTCTCTCAAATGAAGGTCTCTTCTTATGGAGCATAATTAGGAGAAAGAAAAAAAATCAGTGATCTTATTTCAAAGGGTCCAAAATCTAAGGTAGTGGTTTTCGGCCAGTGGCAATTTTGCCCCCTGGGGAACATTTGACAGTGTCTAGAGGCACCTTTCATTGTCAAGCTGAAGGAGATGCTACAGCATCTAGTGAGTAGAGTCCAGAGATGCTGTTAAGTATCCTGCAATGCAAAAGACGGCCCCACAACGAAGAACTATCTAGTCCAAAATGTCATCAATGTGGAGGTTGAGAAGTCCTATAGCTATGCTATATTCAGAAAAGAGCCTTTGCCTGATAGCTTTAAAATTCTCTCCGTGAAAATAAATGTCTCTTAACCACACACTGTCACGCTATCAGAGACAAAGATCTTTCTGGTGACATTTTACAGAACTGGAATCTGGCAAGTGAGGCAGCCAGTACATATTCCTAAAGAACCACGATGTGCATGCTGCCCTGGTGGTATGGCAGCCACCCACCGCCTGCTGCAGCCCCCCCAGATCACCCTGCCCGCGACCAGCACAGCAGGGGCTGTCCCAGACAACAGGTCCCAAGACGCTAGGAGCCAAACGGACTTCACCAAGTCCACTGCCACATCTCTATGACCTAGTAGTCCTCAGAAATAAAGATTTTGGGAAAATTGGGTGAGTATATGCTTTAAAATCCTTCGGTTATTATTTTTTTTAAAAGAAGAAATCCTTGCCATGCCAGGCCTAATAGAATGGAGGGTCATAGCGTAAACTGGCTCTACTTAAGCAAACAGTTACCTACCTAAGATCCTTGATCCTAATCTATGTTAACCCATACCCTTCCCAACTTCTTGGCACATGCCACAGTCTTGCTTTGCTCTCAAAGCTATTGGCCACTCCTAGTACCCAAAATGGATATTTGTCAAGGATTATAGGTAAGTGGTTTTGAAAGAGGAAACTGAAGAACCATAAAGATGCCAGAAAAAGGTAACCCAGAGGGCAATAAATTGTAGCTCCTTATTAACCAATTCGCTTGGCAGAATTTTTTTACATTTTTACAGAATTTAATATTTTTAGGATAATTCCCATCATTTCATTTCCTCTGATTTCATTTCATTGTCTGGCTGCTTGATTTCACACAGCATTATTCTAAAAAATAAATTCTTGATTAACTTTCTTTAAGAGGTAGAAAAAAATGAAATGGCATTTGTTTGTGCCATATATTCTGAAGCTTTTCAGGCTGCTCACTGAGCAGAAATAAAAGGTTTCTGACTTTGGCCAGACATTCTACCGCAGTGATAATTAAGAAAAATCTTACCCTCCCCCCTCCCCCCCCGCATCCCTTTGCTGCATTTTGAACACTTTCCTCTGCACTAGTTACTCCCTTTCCAAGACAGCAGGAAAAACCATACCAATTTAGGAGAACGTGCAATAACCAGATGGCAGAACTCTATTGTTAAAGTAAACAATTTTAGATATTCCCAGTACAAAAGCACACTTGCTATATCTTTCCTATTCTTATTTTCAAACGAACATTAAGAAGAGAAATAAACGGATACTTTCTCCAAAGATAATCTTAAATTTCAAAATTAGTCCTTAATAAGACAGAATCCTATCCTATTATGTATATGTACTAATTTTTATTAAGAGAAAACATTAGAAAAGAGAATATGAGCATTAGAGTCAGAATGAAATTCAAATTTGGTTCTATCCCTCACGAGCCATTTAAACATGGGTAAATTTCTCAGCTGGTCTTAGCCTCAGTTATCTCAAGTCTAAAGTGAGGATCATGGGAAACCCAGGTATTAAATATTCATCCAGTGAGTGTTACTGTGGCTGGGATAACACTCTGGAATTCCACTGTTTTTATCTCCTGCTAGATGACCTCCAGATCCTGGTCGACTTTGCTTACCTCATTTCTTACTTAACGAAAAAAGAGCCATCAATCAGCCAAGCCTTACAATTTCACAGGTGCTTTTACAGAAAATGGTAAGGATCCCATGGCATAATCATTAGGGAATTGACTGAATGTAAAGACGATGATCAGGCTGCCAACACAACTGCTTTCCTTTCAGAGAGGCTGCGGCCATAGTGTGAAGAGGGACGGACTGTTTTGTTAGATAAATGTGTAGGCTCTCTTCCCTTTTGCAAGGATTCCCTCTCCCCTTTGGTTTCTCTTGCTACGCTGATCTGTTTCCTCACTTCGTTTTCCTCCTGGTTCTCCCTTTCCTTTTAGTCTTCTCTTCCAGACTATCTTTAACATTTTCCTAGTTGCTGCTATCCTAACCTCCCTCCCTTCCCATTCTTTTTAAGAATGAACTTGCTAAGTGACACCACAATTCTCTATGGCAAACTTTAGAATATCGGTAGATCCGGCTAACCCCAGAATCGTTATTTAATTTATATAAATCTTTGTATTAAAATTATGACTTGTGGTAGCACCATTGCATTGTGAAAATGATTAAGGGGCTGCTCCTCTTGTCACATTACTTTCATTATAGTACTTTATCTGGCACCTTTCTGCACAAGCTTAATGTTCTGGAGAGAAGCAATCTTAACTTCCCTTATTGGAACCCTCAAAAAGAGCTTACATTCACACTCAGGTATTTTTATAATAATAATAATTTTAAGGGCAAGGATACTGAGACATTGATGGATTGAATAATTTTCTAGTCCCCCAGAACCCAAAGTGATACTGAGACTAGAACTTATCTTCTCTAACCCTAGGTCCAGCACTTTATGAATAAATTACATTTACTCATAGAGTAGTCTCTTTTCTGCAAATGTGATTATCCATTCTAATTATGGCATTGTAATGCATCTGTTCTTTGACTTTAAATAACCCTGTCTTGAATTTAGCAAGTCACCTAAACTCAGTCACGATCTCCATGGATCAAAGTACCTGCTAAAAACCAGGTTCTTTGACATATATTATTTCATAAAAAAAACTCTATGAGTCATGGATTATTACCCTTATTTAAGAACCAAGGAAACTAAGATTCAGGGGGAAAAAGGTGATAGTAATGTAGAATTTAGAAGGCTCTCAAAAATGTTTCTTAAACCCATGGTCTAAAGTCAACAGCTATTAGGAGGAAATGTCAAGATTTGAACTCAAGTCTTACTGTTACATGAACATCTACCCTACTTATTTCTACTTTTGTGTGCTTGTTCATGCTGTTGTCTTCCAGGAATGCTTCTCCCGCTATCTTTGCATATTGAAATCCTACCCATCCACCAGACCCAGTTCATGTATGCCCTCCTTCTGGAACATTCTAACATTCTCCTAATGTTTGTTTATCTTTGTTCACCTGTCTTTATCTGTGTAACCACGGCGTTTTGCTCAAATCTTTGTTAGAATATTTAACAAACATTTCCTAGCATTAGAATTTTTTGTTTATATTTCTGTCTCTCCGGGAACATTTATTCATCCAGGTTATTGGATGAATATAAAAGTTATTGGATCTACTGTATGGGGACACTAATGGGTAGAATGCGATTATTGCTATAAAGAAAATCATCAGAGCAATGAGACGGAGGGAAAGTGGAGAAGGACACTCAAGGTTAATAGGACACTTCTAGGGAGTGGCATATGATCTGAGGCCTGAAGAAGGAAAATGAAAAGATGACGAATAGACCATAGAAAAGGCATTACAGCCAGAGGCCCAGATGGGCCTGGACTGGTGAAGGAGGTAAGAGTGACTGCAGAACTAAGCGGGAGAGTGCCAAGACTTGAGCTTAGGGAGGGAGATAGGACAGAAAATGTTTATCTCCTACACATAGTAACGTAGCAATGGGCAAAATGGTGTGGTACAGAATATGTGTTTTGGAGTCAGGCACAACTGGGTCCAAAAACTGCCTTGTCTCTTATAAGCTGTGTGATCTTGAACATATTTCTCTGTCTCTCTGATTCTTAATATCCTCATACACAGAAAAACCAGAGACAGAGAAAGAACCAATAAAAACATTGAACAGAAACTCTGTGGTGCTAGTCCTGAGTTAGAAACCCATGGGGCCATGAGGTCCATAAAACATCCCTGGGTTCCTTAACATAGATAAAGGGGTGTCACCTAAAATTAGACGCGAGCAAATGGATTTCTCTCAAAAGGTATGTCACTCGCAGTCAGGTGAAGCTGAGGGAAAGGCAGAAGGACACGAGGCACGCTCCACCTAAGGGTCAGCTCTGTGACGGAGGCACCTCTACATTTCACGGAGATGGTTTCAAGGTTTGCAGTTACGCGGGAACCTCTCCTGAGAATGGAGAGTGGGTTTTGGCACTATCGCTCTATGCTGCATTGACAAATGAGCACGACACTCTCCAATGCTGACTCTTTTCGAGTTCTAAAAGTAGAACATATTCGACGATAGTTTTCATTCTCCCCTAAGCCCAATTTACCATCCTCCTCACACCCATTACAGATGGTACTCAAGGGCTCTCAGCCACACACTTGAATGAAGAAATCACAATTTCTGCCAAATAAAGATGGAGAATTTGTCCGAAGACCAAGAAAGAACCGGGGAACAGAAGGCCTGGGAGTCAGGGATGCTGCTGGCCTGTGGCTCTGTTGACCAGCGAGCATCAGCAAAGCCTCTCCTTAGAGTTCACTTTCACACAGGTAGGGCTTCTTGCTTCAAAGAAAGTGCGAAGTGCAAGAAATAACCGGGATTTTCTAATGCTTGTGGAAGATGAAACCAGTCATTCATGCCTCGAAATATAATAAAACTATAAACAGTTAACAATAATTACCTGGAGATAAGAACAGTAAAGAAATACTGTTGGATGTCAAGACAGAAATTTAGAGGCAACTTTAAATGAAAAAGCAGAAACCCGCTAGGCATTTTGGGCCCACAAAGAGAATCTAAATCTATCATTTTCAACTGAAAAGCAACACTCAAAAAATAAGGTAACAATATTTTTCTTCTTAATTGAAAAGCTAATCCATTTATTTAATCTTCGGTTTAGTGGCCTAACACAACTCCACTTTCACACAAAGGAAAAAATCCTCTCTCCACTATGTTATTAAGTTTAAGTCTACTAAATTGAACCAGCAGAGAATAAACTGTTTGTCTATTTGTCTATTCTCTGTCTTTTCATTAAATATTTTTAGGCCTTTGGTCTCTGTTGCTTCTGGGGTATGGAGAAAGAAATAATATTCTCAACAGTTTTTTCCCTGATAAATACTCTATAAATTGCAAGTAATGTTTCTTGTATTCAATGGAGATTCAATATATTATATAGAAGAATAGGTCTGGATTTTCACATGGTGGTATTTACTGGCATTAATAATTATATGAATTTACAAATATCCATACACACCCCCTTCATAGGGTGCCTTAATTAACCTGTCCAGAATTTGGAATCCCATCAGTCTATGAAGTTAGCAGGATCATTAAACCCAATCATATTTTCAGCCTAACCTGATATTTCACTAGAGCCATTCAAATCAATTTACCCAACAGAGACATTTGTCCCTGGCCTGTCACCACGGCCCGTACCAAGCGTCCTACACTTCTTTATCTTTTGGCAGGGCCATCATAAGCGAGCGACACCGAGGGTGATGTATGAGAACTCAAATAAGTCATAAATCCCACAGCCCTTCATCTCCCGTCAGGCGGACTGAATTTACGCCCACTGGCCTTGGCAATGGCTCTGAGCTCAGCTCTGAGAAAGTCAACTTAAAATGACACACTCTTTTAGGAGTGAATCTCCTCCTTTGTGGCACCAGAGAGAAAGAAAAAAAAATTCAGAAGAGAAGGGAGGAAGGGGAAAGTCAGGACACTTTATTCTTTAACAGAGGTCACTAACCTATTTTCCCATTAGAATTAAAATACTTTAATTGAATAACCCTCATCTTTGCTTCACCTCGATTCTAAAATGACCAGAAATCATCCATTTTATTGTGCCTTCTAACTGGTGTGAGTGGACTCGAATTAAGAAGGTGAGAGTGGTACTCAGATAATATGTGGCTATCATATACCACAATAACAAAGATTTGCCCACAAAACCCAGGAGAAATAGACAACTTAAGCGCACTGAAAATAATGGAATTAGGCCATGTAGATATGACAGCTTTCAGCCATGTGTGATGCATCTATGCACACATACATACATACACACACGTGTTTTATCAGTTTCAATTAAAAGCAAAGCATTCAGAGTAGAAAAATCTGTCAAGCCCAAAAGGTCCCACTCCTTAGGAGGAACTTCTCAATGTCTTGTGGAATCTGCTGGAAACAGGATTTTACATAAGAGCTATGTCTGTTTCTGGATAAGAAAACTATAGTACTTCCTTCAACTTTCCTCATCTATAAAAATGTTATTAATAACTCAAGTAAATATCGACAAATGTGACCTCACCTATCAAGAAGTTAGGAATTTAGAGTAAATCAAAGTTACTAAAAGTTAGGAAAAGGGACTGAAATACTGTAGGGGCCAGCAATTGTTTGATATACCAGTATTTATTTTTATCACTTAAAAGTAGAAATTTAGTCACTTATAATGTTTATTAAAATTAACCCAAGTAAATCCACCTTGTCGCCTTTTTCCTTCCCCTCATTTTGATAGTCAACAATACCATAAAACTACAATCGTGCCTTCTCCATACATCTCATTATCTATCCTGCTTAGTATACATCTTGAGGAGTGCAATTTACTTCAATGTCACCAAGAAAGCCAAGTCCCTTTGGGATCGTCATTATCATAAACCACAATCTGCTGCCAATTTATAAGTCCTTAGCTGCTCCTTGTTGTAACTTTCTTTAAAAAAAACAAACAAACAAACCTACAACAAAGTAATGACAGAGTAGTTTAAGTCCCAGTTTCCGTTCAATTCTCTGACTTTTCTATCTTTGTTGTTTTGATTCTGTCATTGCATTTATCAAGGTCACAGAACTAGGGATAAATAAATGGAGAGGACCCCTTATCATGCCCCTCCCCACCCACTTGCACACCAGTCAATATTGTGAAGTATCTGGCGTACCCTCATTTTAATGTTAGGAATTATTTTTACTTCTCTTCAGAAAAGATGTCAGAACAAAATCATATTAAATATAAATCAATCAATTAATCAATAAGCCATGGTGATACTTTAAACAAGGAAGACCATTTAGTGCTTTGGACTTTTGTTATAAGAAGTTGGAGGAGGGAGAAATATCTTGTTGAATATTCTGAATTTGATAATTATATAACTATGTTTATCTTACTTGTCCTAAAGCAGTCAACAGTGAGTAGAGAAAGGAAATATTATATAGTTATTGACCAAAGTGCTTTGAATTTCTGAGATTACGATGTTCTATAAGCCTATAGTATATCTTCTTAAAAATCTATGATTTCTATGAATATGTACATGTAGGCGATGGATAGAAATAGGACCTGTTCCTTTCATATGAATGGCTGTCAAAGGAGAATATCAGATCCATTTTCATGAAAAGGCCAAATATGGCATGTTTTATATAATAAAAAGAATACATTAAAATCCTCATGAAAATGAAAAATGAGACAAGGCTGGAGAGTGAAACCTATTAAAAGGATAGTTCTCACTTAAAATAATTTATCTCAATATCTTCATTCTTAACCACTGTCCATGAATAAAACTTTGATTTTACCTACTTCCTGTCAAATTTATTATCTGCTGACCTTTTTCAATGTACCTTCAATAGAGTGAACTTAACAAATTTGCTTCCATTTAAAAAAAGCTTACATTTATAAGAGGAAAGGGGACTTTTGCTTAAAAGTATAAAATAGCTAAAGTTGAAGTTGATGATGGGGTTTGTAGATTTTCCCCATTTATTTAACGTGCCATGAAAATCTGAGGTGGAATTCTTAGACATGACATGATTAATGATCTTACTCTCATGGCATCAGAAAAAGGGTTAATTTCATAAATGAATTTCCTATTCATTTTCCACAGCATTTGCTTATAACATGGAATCACTTGGAAGAGTTTAGAATAATGAATGATTCCAAATGTTTAACTATTGTTAGATTCAAAGTAAATGCTTTATAAAAATCCTTTTCTGTACAATCCCAGAGGTTTCCCTTCTCATAATCATGTTCAATTTTTAATAAATCTGGAATTACTGTTAGTTCTAAAATCTCAGTTATCAAAATGGACTCCCAAACCCTACAGAATAATAAACCAAACTAGGTTACTTAGAAAAATATCATTACATCTAACCAGGCTACCATTTCACCAAATTTGCACATAGGCATCATAATACCTCATTTGTCATAGCACTTACTTTTCTGTCTTTCCTACTTGATTCTCTCAACCCCACATGCAACGTAAGGTCAGATGGCACCATTGCTATTTCATAGATGGTATAAAGAGGCTCAGAGTTAAGCGACTCGCCCAACAACTGTTATTCTCATAAAATAAAACGTCTAAGTCCTTATAACTTCTAACATGCATATTTTAAACATATATTAAAAATGACTCTAATGATAATGGTAATTCCACATGTGATGGTTTATGACTTAACACAAGTGACTTTGTAAACCATGGACCTATTTAAATTTCCATTTTCAAAGTGGCCCCTACTCAGGGTCAACCAGAACCATAGTTCTTAAACATGAGGGAGCATGAGAATCACAGTGGACTTTGGTACAAATGTAGGTTACTGGTCTCTGACTCACATGCTTTCTGATTCATTAAATACTAGTTGAGGCTCCAGGAACTGGTATTTTTAATTAGTGACCCAGGTGATTTGGATGCAGGTGATGAGAAATCCTAAAAACTCACAGCATCCATAAACCCACAGAAATTCTGAGTCCCGCATTTTTAAAGCCACTATGCCTCATCTGCTCTGCTCAGAGAATATTCTTGGAGGAAGAAGTAGAAATATTTATACAAACTAGGTTGTAATAGCTAATGCAATTCTATATCTCTGAATGGCTTCAACTTGTTATAGATATTGCTCATTCAAGGTTCCAGCTGAAACTGGCCTCTACCCCGGGCTGAAATCCTCACTGTCTCTCTCACAACCTCCTGAAACAGTCCTGGGACCAAGAGGAAAAGAGAAAAGTCTTGGTTGCAGCAGCTTTTATTAGTTTTGACTTGCATCTCCCAAACTGTTGCTTCGGGCACTATACTTGGGTTTCCCGATATATTAATAAAGGTGGGTTCTATAATCTGACCTTTTGGGAAACTCCAGTTTGTACATGCTTCTTCACTGCAGTCAGAGCTGTGCTAATCAAAAGTGCAACTCTTCAGGAGATATGTATCCTTAAGTCCTTCTCTTACTTGACCATGTACTCATCATTCAAGATGCACTTGTGAATATCTGGAGGCTATCAGTGTTCCATGGAGAAACCTACCTGCTCTTGGACACACTTCTTTAGCACTCAGACATTTGGTAAGATAAACCTACACTGGGTTACTCCTTTTAGAAGATTCTCACTCTAGTATTGGTCATTCAGCAGCAGGGCACATCTATGAACCAGGCACTGTGCCAGGGGCTAGAGCTGCCAAAACAACAAAGCAGAGTTTCTGCACTAAGTGTGTGCCTTGTGGGAGGAAAAACAGAGAATTAAACAAGTAAAATACGAGGCACAAAATGTTGTGGTAGTGGTTAACTCAGCTCATAAATGGACACACAGCCTGCAGTGCAGGAAAGTAGTACAAACAATTCTCTGCAGAGTTTAAAGTCTGAGACCTGAAGGTGAATTTGGACTTAGCCAAGTGACGTGGACAAAGGGAACAGCATGCAGAGGTTCCGGGAACTCAAAGTAATTCAGCGGAGGACGAGAGAAGGGCAGTGTGCGGGGATGAGTCTATAGAGGAGATAATAATACTAGTTAACATTTATTGAAGGTTACTATTTCTCTACGAAATGCCTGACTGGCACTAACTGGTTTTTATTAACAGCAACCCTATGAAGTAGGTGACATGATCCCCAATTCACAGATGAAGTAACTGAGCTACAAGGGTAATATAACTTGTCAGAGGCACAAGAATAGATAAGAAGGGAGGCTAAGATTTGAACCCAAGCATGATTTTCTAACACTGTATATACCACACTGCCTCTCGAGATGCATAATAAGCGGGGCAAAAAAATCTTAAATGTCACGAATTAGAGCACGGATTTTATCCTGAACGGAACAAGAAGCCATTGACTAGTTATAACCTATACAGTTTTGTTAAAACTCACTAGATATCAGAACGAGTAGGCTGTAGTGTGGAGAATGCACTTAAATGGAGGAAGAGTGAAGGCCTGGAAACCAGCCACGACATTGCTCGGTCCTATCAAAAGGGCAGATTTAAGAAATATCAACTGGAATTAATGGAACAAGACGGGCAGATGTCACGTTCCTCTCTAAGGCAACCTCAAGTTAGAGCACAGTTTCACATTATATACATTCACACACTTTTTTTCCACTTTGGGTTATTTCCGCTTAAGGTAGAAACACTATGAGTCAAAACAATAATATTTGATAACAATTATCTGAAACCTCGAAAGAATGGAGATCTCGTCCTAGTAATATCCTCCTCCCCAACCCTAGCACAATAACCATGGCCCTAAACACTTATCAATAACTGCTTGCGGCACAAAAGTTGATTGAACTGGATTAAATTCAATTTAATTACTAGAAATTTTAGGAAGCTTCAAGATCTTCGATCTATTTGTGATTTTTCAGAGAAAACAAATCTCCCATCTAAAATATCAAATACTCTCCAAATACCAATTGGCTAGAATTGAATTTTTAATGATGTATAATTGTAATATTAAGGTTAATTAGGTTCAGACACAGTTCTAAAGACATTTATCCTAAACTAGAAGAATGAGAAACATTTTCTTCTCTTGTTCAGTTAACTTATTTTCCCTATTAAATTCAAATTTCCAACCTGGTTTTCTCAGAGGTTTTTTGTGTTTGTTTAAAAAACCTTAAAAACTTTCTTTATACACCCTGCAGTCTAAGCAGCCATTACTTTTTCCTGTAGCACAATTAAACAAACAACAACAATAATAAATACTAGCAATATAACGATTAATTTACATATGATTCCATTAAGATGCATGTTTTTAACATGCTTACACTATAAAATAATTTTCACTCAGTTTACAATTTCCTTTTGTTTTGGTGAACTACAAGGATTATACATTTTAATTGATTAACTCTTGATACTGGTTTTGATTTTGGATAAAGTATAAACAATCATTAAAGGAGGATTAATTTGGCTACACCAGATGGATTCCAATCTGTTTTGCAAGTTTATTACAATTCTCATTTTCTTACAAAAATGAGAAGATTGAATGGTTTTTCACTGTCCTTGTGAACCTCACAGGCCCTCATTCTTGAATTGGGCATCCTTCAGGAATAAAGGAAAAAAAGTAGGTACTTTGCAAGTAGCCAAATCTTATTCTTAAAGTTTCTAATTTCCGAACTTCACCTAAGATATCTTATCTTTGTCTACAAATCATTGATTTTATTTCACCTAGCTTTAGAAAAGGAGTTCTTTTCAAGAATGAATTACCTGTTAGTTTTCTAAGATAATTGCTTACGATATAGAATCATTAAAATATATTTTTATAATACCAATTTTATGAAAGATTAAAGATTTGCTAGTTTTACTATTCAAGTGTATATTTTATAAAATGCAATTTTATAAAATAAAATAAAGAATTGCCTCTGATTGGTTAACTGAAAAGTCTATTCCTTGTCCTCCCTTTAGGTTTACCATTCAACAGAATTAAAAGATTTCTATTGTGTGACCAGAGAATGGGATCCTGATGGGACTTCGTACAGATGGGTCATTTCCAAAACAAAGGCAGAAGTGGGAAGAGAGGTCAATAAATGGAGAAAAGACAATCATAAATAGAAATATCATGTAAACATACCAACATTCTCCCAAAGTGGGAGGGGTCATGAAAAATAGCTGGAGCGATATAAACAGAGAGACACAGAGTAAAAAACAAGCTACCACACAAAAAAATTTCAAGGAAGGGCCCAAAATCACAGTTAAAAAAAAAAATACAAGAGTGACTGGGGAGACAAACATCAAAAGGCTAAACAGTAAAATAAAAGAGAGATCTAGGCAGAGAGACAGATGTAGATACAAGGAGAGAAAGGCTCCAGACCAAAACAAGGACCAAGAAGACACACAGAAAGACACAAAAAGCAATAAAAATGAAAATAAAAAGTGAAAAACTCTATAATGGAAAGTTAAAAGAATTAACGGAGGTAAACAGAAAAAGACAAAAACCCATGTACCTGTATAGTTTAAAGTATTAGAAATCAGTCAACATCTTTCGAAAGTGAAAAAATGCAAAGATACTTACGAAGAGAAAGACTTAACTGTGAAACCTACAGGTCTCTGAGATGATAAAGACCTCACCCTTGCAGGTGGGTAGAAGAGGTCTGTGAGCAGGTGCTCAGGCATTGCTCTTAGGTCACCAGGAACCTGGTGGCAGAGTGTTCAAGGTCTTTCTTTGAGACTCTGAATCAATGGGCTAAATGGCAGCAGTCTGTCCTAAAGCAGTGATTCTCCACTGGGGATGATTTCACCCCTCTCCAGGAAACATCTGGCAATGTCTGGAGAAATTTTTGTGTGATAACTGGTATATGTACATGGCAGGGGGGGGGGGGGCGGGGGCGGGTACTACAAAGACCTACTGGATAGAGGACAGGGATACAGTAAATATCCTACAATACATGACACAGTCCCGCCCCCCCGACACACACACACCACTCCAAAAACAGAATCATCCAGTCCAAAATGTCAACAGTGTGGCTGTTGAAGGACCTGGCCCTGTGGTGCATTCTCACAAGGAGAAAATCCTTTCCATCCATCTGTAAACTGGAATTTGTCATCTCTGAAACAGAATCGGGAATTTGCATGTCCAAGTCCCATAAATCATCTCTTTCCAGCCTCCTGACTTTTGGGTGAGGGAGCAAGCACTAAAACAGAGCTGAGGCGGCCCATTCAGAGACCTGGGTCCTGCCACCATTAATCAGCCGAGTTGTTTTGTTCACATACTATCCCCGTGTGGATGTCCTTTCGTCGCTCAGTGATGGGGAGGGTCAAATTAGAACAGCTGTTCCTAACCCTTCTGATTGTTCAAGGTTCCCTTCTTAAGGGTTAAAAAATAAAAGACACAACCACTTGAAAGCAATCATACTTTTAATATTTTAGTATCTGTTAATCAAAACAAGAGAAAATTAAAATTTAGTAAATATGTATTTTATTCATAATTTGGAATTTGTGTAGCTTTCCAAATATAATATATATACTTATGCAAAACAAATTATTTATCATTAATTATACTTAAGACAGTACTTGCACAGCACATGGTTTATACATTGCTTACCATAATCTTGATTCCTGCTCCCTTGACTCAAATGGATCTACATTTATGATTGTCTCCAGTGTTTCTTTCTAAGACAGACTACATAGTGAGGATGGGGGAGCAAGAGGGGAATGAAAATACCTTCAGGGCCATTCAGGTAACAGAGGTGAGGAAACAGACCTAAGACGTAACACTGGAGAATTGAAGAATCCTCCCCTACAGACAGCAATTGCTACTCAGTTACAACAAACGATAGCCTTTATGGAAATACCTCTTTACTCCAAGTCTTACCATTTCTCAAAATGAGAACTCATGTCTAAATGTTTAAATGCTGGCTCAAAAATTTAAAATACTGTGAGCCAAATATAATATGTTTGTAGACTAACCGTGGTCCACGAAATGGCCATTTTGTGATCGCTGAATAATTACAATTTTACAATTTAATATGATTGCCTCAAAGTCTAATAAGAAAAGCCCATGAAATAACTAAGACCAAGCATTGACCTTAAAGAACAAATATTTTTAAAAATATATATGGACATATAAACTCTATTTCTTTCACCCTTCACATCCAATCCATAAACAAATTCTATTGGATCTAACTTTAAAATACACCCTAAATCCAAAACTACCATCTTAGACCAAGTCACCAGCCTGCTACTCAATTACCCTCCAATAAGTTTCCCTACTTTCCCTATGATTTCCACCTTTATTTTCCACACAGCGGCCAGAGCCATACTTTAAAATAAATATCACATTATTTTACTGCCTTTTTGGAAACAGTCTATTAACTTAACTATCCTAAAAGGTCCTACATTGCCTGACAACCATCCACCTTTCTAATCTCATTTCCTATTTTCTCATTTGCTTTCTTCTGTCCAGACGCAGCCTCAACATCCCTCTTACACATTACTCTCACCTCAGGGCCTTTGCACTTGCTATTCCCTTCAGCTGGAATGCTCCTCCCTAGAAATCTACGAAGGTTGATCATTCCTTTCACGTAGGCCCTGCTCACAAGTCACTTCCTCAGAGATGTCTGTCTAAACATCTGGGTTAAAATAGCAGATGTGCTTCCCCCATCCTACCACTCTCTATCCCTGTACACCAATTTAGTTACCGTCACATCGTCTGTCATCTCTTTTTATTTTCTGATGGATCATATATATTGTTTGTTCTAATTCATCTGTTTTTGTCTATTCACTAAGAAATGGCACAAAATAGATACTTTCTTCATACTCGTTGGGAAAAAAATGAATGTGAGAACATGGAACTTCTCACAAAGCAGAAGGCAAATACAAGTTACAATGGTGATGTGTCTGCTAACATTAAGTCTGACAGCCTGCCTTATATTATCATAATCATTATTATTATTGTTGAAACTAAGCAAATGGATGCTAGATGTTTACAATAGCTACAAATTAACTGGAAGCTTCTTATGGTCCCCTAGGACAAGTCAGACCATCACAAATTCACTCAGTTGAAATATGTCAGATGTAGAATAACTGACATGCTAGATTCCCTACTCCATCCCTTCCTCTCTCCTTCCCTCCTTCATTCCCCTCCCTCTTTCCCTCCATCCCTCCTTCCTCTTCTCCTCCCTTCCTTCCATCCACTTTCTTACGTCCCTGCTCTTTTGCTTTCTTGTTGTCTTTCCGACACATTTATTATTCTTTTTTCCTATGTCATCCTTCCCTAGGAATCTCCCAGGTTGGCTGAACCTGCCCCCATGTTTTCTCTCTGGGGAGAGAGCTATACTTAGCCTGGAACCAGAGTTCCATTGGAGTGGATGTGGCAGTGAGAAAAGAGCAAGAGACTGGACCCCTTCACAGGACCTTCCATATATGACACAAAAGCTTTGGCAGCTTCTGGTCAATGCATCTAATTGAAAAGTCTTCTCCATGTACTTCTCATTCCCTTGTAAGTCCCACCAATGACTCCCCCCGCTAGTCAACTTCTCAGCCAACCATGACGCTCCTCCACTAGAGAAACCTGGAAATCATTTAAGTCCGTACTTGTGCTCTCTCTCCCATCTGTCATTTCCCAAACACCAGTCATTTATACTGCAGTAAACAGCACATTAGCCACCAGACAGTTCCTAATCTGTCATCCCTTTTGTTAGACCCACTGTCTCTGCCCACCAGAGCGGCTTCTCACAGAGACCTCCCCTCGCTCACTAATGAGGACTCAGACTTCCGACCTTGCTCCTCACAGTTTGTTCCTGGGCAAGGTGGGTGGAGGAAGCCACAAAATCGAAGTGTGACCTCCTTGCTCTTTGTGATTTCTCTTTGCAGACTCCGGTTTAGATAAGACGTTTAAAGAATATTGAGAAAAAAGCTCCAAAATGAAGAAGTAGATGATTTGGCCCTGCAATGGTAGAACTAATCATTTGATTTCAGCACCTTATGTTACCTGCCTAGCCTTGCCAAGACATGAAGGGAAGAACAAAAGAGAGAATGATCATCGTGTTTTCCAATGGCCAAACTAGTGAATTAGATACCAGGATTCTGGTCCTGTTTCTAATCTTGGGTATATCTCAACATTCCTGGGGCTCGATATTTTTATTAATAATAATTAATAATAATAACAACTATTAATGTTATTATTACTAACATTTACTGGACACGATATGTTATAGTAAATATTTTACATATGTCATCTCAAATTTTCTTCATAAAAACTCTATGAGGTAGATATTATCATCCTTATTGCATAAATTAGAAAAATAAGTCTTACAGAGTTAAGTGACTTCCCCAAGGTTACACAGAGTAGGTAGCAAGACAAAAACTTACTTTCAAGTCCGCCCAACTCCAAAGACAAGGTCCAAATCACGTTCTTAACATTTGGAGGGAGAATGGAGGAGGGCTGGTGAACCCACACCTTCCTTGGGATTTGATAGAAGCTATGCATTCTTTTCCTTAGAACAAAGCACGTGCAAAGAAATGACACAAACAACTTCAGGGAGTTCACAGACTGGACATGACAGCAACATCCTTTCCAGAGCTAAAGTTCTATGACCCTGTGATTCTCATGCCTGACCCCCTGGCTACACAATTAATCTGGTGGCTTGAACCTTCACTAAAAAGGACATTGTGTTCTAGAAACCTAGATGCACAATGTACTATATAGACTATGGTTGTATTTCAGGCAAATGACAGCTAATGGCTATCACACAGCAGCAACCTTCAATTCATATTAACCTGCACTGGCATTATAACCAGCAACTGGAGGTAACAGAGTCTTTATTCTAAATCCAATTCTGCATCCCCAAGCCATCCAGTCCCCCAGCTGTTCCCTTTTCTGTTTTGCTTTGTTACATAGAGATAGTCATTTAACTTCCCGTCATCTTCAGCTCCTAATTGCCACAACCAGATGGAATAACTCACTGCTGGATGAGTCTGGGACTATTTCATTGTGTGACATTGACCGAGAGAGTCCATGTCCCCATAGGAGAATGCTTATTGAATCACTTGGTTACTATTCCTCCCAACATCTGGCAGAGTTTTGCTTTTTCTTTTATCAATTGACAAAGAAAACTCTATGGCTTTTCAATACGAGAGAGAGAGAGAGAGAGAGAGAGAGATATGGATGGATGCATGCATGCATGCATGAGTGCAAAGTTTTTAGTTAAAAAATATACACATACAGGTTGCTGTACCATAAAGTTTTTTCTAAGAACTTCAATAAAGTACATGGAAAATTTTGTTCTGCTTTTGTAGAGAGTAGGAAGCAGATGGGTTAAGAATGTGCTCTGTAATATATATCTATACCTATATTTTTTTTCTCCTGAGATCACACATGATTCTTGCACATGGGCCTCTTTTGCAAATCTTGCTAATTGGTTATCGCTCTGCCATTTCCTCCCACCAAGTGTCACTTTTCAGAAGCAGGGCTCCTGTGTGTGATTTGAGGTGATGGAACTATATGGCTGATGGGCCCACAAATTGTTATTGATCTTCATTAAACACCTGAGATGTGAGTTATTTTCACATACCTCAGTATCCACGGGTCAACACCTTTACTGTCAGAGAAGATTTCCTCTCCCCTCTTAATTACAAGATAAATAAATCTCAAACACTTTTATAGTTCTGCTACTGGGGAAATACTTTTCCCTACTGAAAGAGTTTATGGTAACTAGCTAGTAGAAAATATTACCTTCCTTGACTCAATTCTTGATATTTTTTTTAAAATATTTTGAATTTTTCTCCATACCAACTGGGGCCTCAGATAGGAATATAGAAAAGGGATGGACATTTACTGAGTACCTTCTATGTGCCATATAATAGGCTGTGAGTTTTACCTGTTTTATTCATCACAATAACTCAAAGAGGCAAGCATTACTAACTCATATGTTTAGATGAGGAAACCCATCTTAGAAAAATAAGGAACTTACTTAAGACCACATGGCCATGAGGCCATGTATTTGATAACAAGCCAATATGACTCCAGAGTTCACTTTTTTTTTGTTATTAGTCTAGTTGTTACATGAGCTTTATCAATAACATCTGTATAAATGGTTTTTAAAAATTAACTATGTATGTGCCCATGTGAAGTTGAGCAATAAAATAAATGCTGTTTGCACTGTCACAGCATCAAAATTTTTAAAGAAAAAAAAAGTTACAGGAGGTGATATTTAGACAGTAAATGGCAACAATTCTCCACGTATGGAAATGCATCTTGAGTTATCTCCTTGAGCTGCAAATGGAGAGGAAGAAACTCACATTTTTTCGTACACCAGTAATGTGCTAGGGATTTAACTATTTTGGCTCATTTAACATTACCTGTATACATTGAATCATATATTGAATGATAGGTGCTAAAAATAAAGATAACAAAACAAAATACAATAAACACAGACCGCCTGAAGGATGAACCATGCACTGGTCATCCTCTCTGCCTTGGAAGGCTTTTCCCACAACCCTGGGCATCCCTCACTTTACCTATTCTCTAATCTACTGTGTCTTCCCAGAAACATCTTCCCTGACCACCGCTTGGCCCGTTTTCTCTCTCCTTACTCAATCTATTTTTCTTCAAAATGCTTACTTTTCATTATATGGTATATGTTTATTATCTGTCTCCCCCACTCATGAGAGCTTCACATGCTCTGTTGTGCTCACGCCCATCTTCCCCGTATCCTGAATATCACTGGGCACAGAGTAAGGTCTGAACTCCTCTTTAAAGAAATATACCTAACTCCCAGAGATACTAAGAATCTGTCCTCCGCTTTCAGAAAAGGACATTCCCCAAATGGTTTCAGTCCCTGGAGTCAGACAGTATCATCTAGGAAGCAAAGAAGGGTTAGGTCTGTCGCTGGGTGTCCACCCAGACTGTTGTCACCTGCTGTTGTTCTCCATCAACTGGAGTGTTCGGCAGGAGAGGTGCCTGGGACCACACTCCAGCTTTAATTATTTCCCTAGGGATTCTTGGCAACTGGGACGCCATAATTTTTCCTTTCCCGATAGACTTCATGCAGTTGACACTTGCTCAAAAGGCCTCTACCCTCTGCTTTATAACAAATCACCGATTACCTAATCTGAGGTAATGTGGACTCTGATCGAGGCTAATGAAGACATGGTGGCCAAAATCCTGTTTTCAGCACATAGTACCATTAGGGAAGATTAATCACCTTTTAACCAGCACTTCTGTATTCTGGCTCCAAGCAGCCGGAGAGGAGAGAGAAACATCCATCACCTCATCCAAGCAACACCAAATGCAGCTTCAGCCAATCCATCAGGGGGGCACTGACTGACTGCAGCAGGGGAGTATGGCAAACAAATTGTTCAGAAAAATATGGAGACAAACATCCTCACAGTGATAGTATGGAGTGCTAGGGAAGTTATGGAATAATGACTCCAGCAGTGAGATGCGTGTTCCCTACAATATAGCAGTAGATATTGTACTAATGACCTACTGAGGGACCATTGCCCCAAACTTTCCGTCTAGATGTAAACTCTCAGAAGACAGAAGCAAGGTTTATTTCAGCTGTGCATTTCAGAAGTGATTATTACAGTACCTAACACACATAAATGACCAATAAGTGAAGAATCAGAAAGCGTGTATTAAATTCCTATCTGTACATGGTGCACTGTACTAATTCCTGTTCTTTAGCTTTGATTTCTTTCTTCTAAAACCTTACAGTAAATCAGAAAAAGGAATTGTATGGCAGTTTCTAGTGTCCTACTTTCAACTACTAAGAAAATGTATTAAAAGACTGTTTACTCAGAATATGCAGGATTTGACCTACTCTGGGTTCACAGTTATTTCTGAAGTTCGGCTTCCTCGACTTCAAAAATGTACTCTAAAAGAAAAATTAAAAACTAAATTTCACATAATATATATCTTTGCATAGCCGCAGTTCAATGTCATGAACAGCTGTTCACTGACAAAACACATAAAGAACCAAGAACAGGACCAGCCCATATGCCACCACTGGGATTGTTGCAACTTTGCCACCTTGCCCCAGAGTCTTAAATCCCCTATCCCTACAGCACAAACCGGGCTGATGTTACCCACCTTCACAGCCTAGCAGATGACATCATCACCATATGTACATTCTCCACTGTTCTGTGGCCCAGATTCAAATAAATGGACAATCGTGTTTAAAATGCTCTTTCAGAGAGTTTTATTGTGCAATGCTTCCAGTGTTTAGGCACTACTGGGCCAATTTTCTAATTATTCACATAACCGTGCATTTCTGAATTAAGAACCCATTGTTTGTGCCACCTCTTATGGCACTTATCACATCCAATCTAGTATTAAAGCAAATTACGCACTCCTGTCCTCTCCACTAGATTGTAAGCTCTTGAAGCATGGACTGAATCGCTCTCATCCATAGATCCCCTGAAGTGCCTGGTACTTTCCAAGTGAATAGAGGCACTCAATAAACATCAGTAGAATTGGATATTTTGAAGAGACCATACATCAAAAGAAGTAAAATGAAATTAATTTAATTGGAGCTTATTAAAATGCACTTTCTACTCTCCCTCCACTGCACAGGAAATTCAAGACAGCGTGAGCTGAAGAGCATCTTCAGTATCAAAACTAAAGACTATTCTTCGATCTTTGGCTGTAACTAGGTGACAAGACAGTGGTTTGGGTCAGAAAGACCTGCGTTTACAACCTAAAAATGCCCCTTAACAAGCTGACCAAATTCTTTAATATCCCGGAGCTTACAGTGTGGTTGTTAAGAATTTTAAATGGGATGATACATATATCAAGTGTCCAGGACAGTCCCTGGTCACAGCGATCATATGTCTACAAAAGTTACCAACCACATTCTGTGACTACAATTAAGCTCCACTGTGATATGACCTGAATCTAAAATTCACCCTATTAAATAGCACGATGTAAAGATCACATACCTAAATCATAAACTCGGTATTTAAAAAAAAACAAAAAACAAAAAACGAAAAACTCTAAGACTCCAAAATTGGATTTTAAAGAATATTCACCATATGTTCAATTGGTTATGAACTGACAAGGATGTAGAGAGGTGCATGCGTGTATGTGTCTGTAGAGTGTATTTTTTAAAGAGAATTTGTTTCATCGATGTATTTATGCAGAAAACCCAGAGAATGTGGTTAGAGGTTGTTTCTATGGTGATGCCCTTGTGTACTAAAGAAATTAAATGGCTTATTTCACTCAAGATCAACAACGACAAACTTTGTTTTTAAATGCTCCTTGATGGGTTTCCTCTCCCACTTACCGCACTCAACTCTCCACCCCTCTTCTCAAGCTCACCACCTAGCACCCTCAGTATACTTCATTAAGAAACTTGAAGTCGTCTCTAGCCTTCACCATATCCAGCCTTTGTCTCTTTGCTCTGCGTGTGGCACTGCTCCTCTGACCACATCGTCCTTTCATCAGCTCCTGCTTCCTTCAAGACCATGCTCTATCAGTCATCACCTCTCTCCTAAATTTTCAGTTCTCTCTTTTCCCTCTACTTAGATCCATAACCGAATCTTTCGGATTAAACTATCATCTTTCCTTGAGCGATTTCACCCTCTGGCTGCTGCCCGGTTTCGTCTTCCCTCATTACTTCGCTTCAGGACATCCTATCCACTCGCAGCGTTCCACCGGCATTGCTCTTGCTCTCCGGCTTGTCAGACCAAGGACGCATTCTCGGCAGTGATCTTCCTAGACCTCTCAAGAAGACAGGATACTGACACCGAGAATTTGAAACTGAGGATTATGTCTTTATTGGTGAAAGTCTACTCTGTTGTTCTGTATCGCTGGGATGCTTTAGTTCTATACCTTTCTGACCTTCCCTGTATCTATCACTGCTTCCTGTAGAGCACAGGCCCGGTGCTCTCCCTCACTTCATGCAATTTCTACTCAAACATCCTTTCATCACAGAAGTCTTCCTCAACCACATTATCCTTCCCTTGTTCATTCTTTCCTTACCTTGCTTTATTTGTCTTTATAACATTTATCACTATCTCCATTATATGCTATGTGTTTATTTATCTGTTATGTCTCTACCACTAAAAGCAAATAAGCTAGATGTTAAGTTATTGGAAAAGATACATAATCCTTGAAATTACAACCTAGAGAGTGAGATAAGATGTATGCACCTGATTTCAGCCCCTACTAGAACAAACACTGTGTCTAGCATTTTCACTATACTGGCCCTGTCTCTAGCACACTCTTGCTGTAAAGTAGGTGGCCGAAAATATTTGTTGAATGTATTTTAAATTTGCAGGCACCCTCACTAGCCATCTATTATAAGACGTTTCCCAAATCTAAAACTATTTCCCTTGCACAAGATTTTCGATCCTGGAAATTATGCTTCACTGCCGAAAGAGCCTGAGACCCAAGGCAGATTTTAGGGAGATAAGATCTTTAAACCAAAACCAAAACAGGTATGAGTCAGAAGTAAAGATAAAGATGATCCAGTGTAATATAGGTGTGAACCAACGTGGATTCAGAGGTCCTGAGTGTGTAATGATGCACAGATTTCCTCGCCTTGGCACAAAGCTGCTTGTATTCAGCCCTTGCCACTTCAGACCAAGCTCCCTTGGCTTATGGCTGCTGCATTAGTCAGGCTTTTGTTTCCAGAAAGAGCAAAAGGGCACAAGGGGGCATGGATGAGGAGCAAAAGAGAAAGACATTTGCTTTGGAAAATCACTGGCAGCCATAAAACGACTGCCCCTTTAGACCAGACCCAGCCACCAGGGAGGGGACCCACTTGTGGGTACCCTTTATCCAAAGGGGTGTGACTTTGCCATGTGATGCCAGCTGCAGGAGCACATTTAAGCACTGTAGTCCAGCACCAGTAAATGAAGTCCTATAGCAAGAACCATTTCCTTATGGGTTCTCTGGACAGAATGCAAATTCTCTCCAACCTCAGGATTTCTGGTCTCTCTAGTGTGGGTAGGTCTCTGTCTCCAAAATCTCATTGGCCTCTACACCTTCATTAAAAAAAAAAAAAAAATCTTATATTTTGCTTTCTATAGCAATAAAAACAATATTTATGAATGAATGAATGCATTAAAATGAACATTCACTTTAGAGATATATAAGTCACGTAAGGTGGTTACTGAGAGACTGTCATTTACCTATTTGGAAAAGTAGATAAATTCTGTAACTATGAAATTATTAAGGGGAAAGCAGAGACAGTTTAATGAAGACCCTGACTTAGCACTTCACAGTCACCAAGGTGGCTGGCAAAATCTAAAGTGGCAAGAAATGCATTCAGCATTTCAAGAACAAAAGCTTCTTTGAAAGAAGTTAATAATCCCTTAGAGAGTCTTGCCTACCCACAGAAAGTGAAGTGAGCTGTTGCTGGAATTTTGTTTTTGTTTTAGTGGGTATTGAATACCAACATTGTGTAAGTAGCTTTGGTACACATAGAATCAGGCAAAAACTTGTCTGCTTTAAATTCTACCATTCCAACAAAGCAAAGAAAACCAGAGGATATGCCAAGAACAGAATAAATTCATGATGGTTACGATTCAAGGCACTTTTGGTAAGCCACTACCATATTCGCACAATAAAGACATTTTTTTGACCACCTTTAAAATAACACTTTAAAGCTGAAAAGGCCTTGAACTAAATCTTTATCACCGCATGCTCCACCCCACCCATACATGTTACCCTACCACCTTCAAATACAGCAAGACCGGTAGAGAACGGAGGATTCAGAACTACTATCAAAAACATCACTATGAATTTCTGCTTGAAAATACTGAAGGAAACATGCTTATCAAAGTTTAAATGAGTATAACTGTAGCAAAACTCTGCCAAGGCCTCTCTGTCTACAGTTTAAAAAAAAATAAAATGTTGAAAACAGCAAACAATCTTTAAAAATTAAGCCAAGGAGCTCATCTGTTCTTGCATAACCAATTCTTTCAGTAGCTTAGGAAGCTCATAATGAAGAGTCAAGATCTAAAATTCCCAAGAGAGGAATCCATGATAGACGGTCAGTTTGCATAGACTCTGAATTCGGGAGGTCACCTAAGGCGACTCACCTGCTCTCTGGGATTCTCTGTGCCTTCTGCAAAATAAGGGTGAATGGCCTACCTTTCTTACAGGGTTATGTGGAGAGCACATAATCTTCAAAGGCTCTTCTATAGCTTTTAGAAAAACAGCTCACACTCAGTATTCAAAGTCTCCCTAATCCTGACTCTGCCTACTCTCCCAACAAACATTATGCTCCAGGTTACCAAACTCTTGTAATTCCCCACACTCACCAAGAATCTCAAGCTTTTTTACATTCTGCTCCCTCTACCTACCTCTCCCCTTCCTTCTCTTGCCAGTATAGTCCTCCTTCCAGACTCAATTTCTTAACTACATGCCCATCCAGTGTTCTTCCAGGCCACCTGACTTTCTATTGGTAACCTGTGATTGGCACCACAAGTCACTGAACACACTATCTTTCAGCCATCTCTATAGCTTTCTCACTAGACTTCAGACTCCTTTAGGGATGAGTATTTATTTCATATCTTCAGTGCCTACCACCTTGTTTGGTACGTAGCAGATATTTGGAAGTAAACAGATAAATATTATCTCATAGCCAAGCCATTTGCAAAAATTTTCCGTTTGTATCACCTGCTCTTATCTTATATTTTAGTCTCAGAAAATTATTCTTTGATGGCAGGAATGTTTCATTTGTCAACAAGTCAACAAATAAAGTCCTTGCATGTTAATGAAAATTAGTGAATTTGGTATATATAAGCATAATGATTAATTAGTTTTACTGAATTTGTAATAATGCTATGTATTTTCTCCAGTCTTCTTTGATGTCAACTTGTTTAAATTATTTTTTCCTCCACTTTAGTTTCCACTAATACTAAAATTTAAAGAAAAAATCACATATTGGTCTGTGTATATGTCCCATAGCCACGTGCTTTACAACTGGACACCCCAAAACCAACTCAACTGAACAATTTCAGTCATTTATCATGACTTTCTCCACTTTGTAGGAGGAAAGATTCATTACAAGTGTAGCCTGTTGCGATAATATGCCAATGAGATAACTGAGCTCGTTCCAACTACTGATGTTCTTTTCCAAAATAAGTGAGTATAATTTATTGCAAAAAAGGTTGAAAATGGGTTCAAATGGGTTTAATTATCTTGGTAAGAAATAGTGATAATGATGGAGAAGACCCAAAATGAACAAACCTAACAGCCATAGTCCTCTTAATCAGCCTTGAGTTGGGCTTTTTCCTGGACCAACAGCTTTAAACAGAGGGGAAGGGAAAAACTAAAAACAAAAAACAAACAACAAACAACAACAACAACAACAACAACAACAACAAAAAAAACCTCATTAAATTTGACCAATGAGACCAAAGCACCACCTAGTGGGAAAAATGGAAAACAACTTCATTTGCACAGATTCTCCTTTTAAACCCAACAGACAAATGTTTTCTTGGATCGCCAGTCTCTCAGTGTCTACTGAATTTACAAATTCTCTTTTTAAATTTATGCTAAAAATTAATTGCAGACTTAAAAAGATAGAACAAACAACAACTTCTTTTATTATCTCCTAAACCTGTTAACACAAACACTCGGGGCCTTACGTAAATAGAGATGTGTGGGTTGCACACCATCTGTGTGTGATGGTGTTTGCCAAGTATCCTCTAATAGCAAGCGGTATCGCCACGACCAGAGTTCCTGGCCATCCATATCTTCTCTGGACTTTGTCTGATCCCTCCCTGGGAAGGTGGTAAGGTCGCAATTCTATTTGGTGCCACAGCATATGGAAAAACGACATGGCATGAACTTTAAGAACATGAGCTCCTAACAGACAAGGCTGGCCTTGAACCCCAGCTACCTACTTCCTAGTTCTGTGGCTTGTAAGCTAGATATCTGAACTCTTTCCTTCACTGTTACAAATGGGAGTAGTAATAATAATATCTACTTGCTGGGATAATGATAATATTTACTTGAAAGACTTATAAAAATCGAACAAAGGAATATAAATAACCCAGCATAACATCTAAAATTAGAAAACATTCCAAAAATATTTTTTTAAGTTCTATTATTCTATTTATTAACTTATTCTAATTTCTACCTAATTGTTTCAAAGACAGAAATAAAATACATGAAATAGAATTTCACTAAGGTCAATATACTTTCCCTTTTTAGACTATAAATACCTTAGTCTCCTAATATATTTCAATCAACGACCTTTATAATTTTGTTATCGATGTAGGGATGAGTTATACCTCTATGGGTGTTGAATAAACTCCTGCAAGGACAGAATCTGTGATGTGGAGACACGATCCAAACAGCAGTTGGTTGCATGGTCGGTTAGGTGGTTGGGTGGGTGTTTGACTGGTTTTATGGCACAAAATTCACCTCTGAACTGAGATGAATGAGAGGACAAGAGTATTCCCAAGTCACCGTGCCCAAATCCATAGCCGATGTGCTTTCCAAATTTGTTTCCCTGATTGAATGTAGCTACTACCTGGAACCAATCAAGATATCTACTACAACAAAAGAAAAAAAAGAAACATATAAATGGATCTAGTTAAATGAATTGTAGAAGGAGCTAATATAAATTTTGAAGACCTACTATTTGTTTTTCAAACTGTCCAATACTGAGAATAGTTTTATTTTTTCCCAATGATGTATATGTATCAGTGACCTTAAGAAATCTGTATATTTCAGTTGGTGAAAGAAAGAGTCATTTTCCATTATCTGCAAAAGAAAAGGTGACAACACAGGAACATCTTACAGTCTCATGTTATTTGCTGGCTTACATCATTCTCTTGCAAAAGAAGCTTTCCTATAAGCTCAAGGTAGAAGGAAGTGAACTCACCACAGACATTTATAACAAAGAGACAGATGGCTGAATTGGTCACCTGTCTGCAGAAATTATTCATGGAGGAGAAAAAGAGAAACAGAAACAGAAAAATCTCCCTTTCTCTCTTTCTGTGTTTTCTGTTTTGTTTTGTTTTCTAATAACCTCGGACTACTCTTTCTGTTGTTGTTGTTTTGTTGTTGTTGTTGTTTTTCCTATTTATAAGATGATTCTTGATCACAGCAGTAAAAAAAAAAAAAAAAATAGAATTTTTACTGCTATCCTAACTGGAGATGGATGATATGAAATACTCCCATTTGATCATGATGGATGATCCTTGTTCTGTGTTCTGGAAAATAAGTAACCTCCCCCCACAAAGCACCTCCCTATAGGCTTCTTGAGGAAAAAAAAGGGCTCTCTCCTGTCTAAACCTGACAACTGGATTTAATCGTGCATAGAGTAAGGAGTCCCCTGGGGTTTAGCATCATGTTAACTCTGAACCACTGGCACCAGTGGTAAACGATTCAGCTTTGTCCCTGGACTTTCAGTAAATACAACCAAGGAGAATCTCCTGGTTTTCAATATTCCTTTGGCTAAATTTTCAATCTGGATTTACATATGAGATTCCCATTTCTCTTTTCTGGAACCTATTTATCTGTCCATGTGACTCTCAAAACCAGTATCGCTAAAAAGAATGCCCTTCTAGATATTGACGGTTTTTCCCTGGGTCTTATGAAGAGTGTAAACCAATACTTGATAAGCCCTTAAAGCATTTATGCTTAATACATATTTAAAGATGTGCTTTTCTAGGAATAACCTGGATGGAAAGTTAGGGAACACAGAAGACCTGAACAGAATAGGACAGCAATGGTTAGGTCCTAAAATCTCTTTCCAGCAAACATCACTACTCATACCACCTAATTTGAAGAGCAATAGGAAAAAAAGCAGATTCAATACAATCATCAGAATGTAAACCCCAGGCGTCTCCCTTTCTACATCATTGGTGAAAGCAGGGCGGCTTGAAGTGGTAAGCCCACAGTAATTATAAATTATTTTTTTAAGAAAAGGAGCATATAATTCTTAAGTTGGTTGTAGGTACATGAGTACTTGTTTTGTTATTTTTATATTTTATACACATTAACATATAAATATTATTTGCATGTGTTCAATCATTAATGAAAACATGAAGTCTTTTTTAAAAAATGAAAAATTACAGTCTTCAGAAATTGTAGCAAAACGCTAACACTTGTTAATAAGGATGGTGGGTACAGGGTGTTGAATATTTCCTATATTTTCCATGTGCCTAAATTTTTTCATAATTTTACAATTAAATTGGGCTTTTAAAAAAAAAAAGGCTCTTCTGTTGCCTTTTCTTCAAAAATGAGTTTTAGGTGACAAGGTTTAACGGTGTTGAGTCTTTGGAATAATTCTCTAATTTCTCAAAGGGAGACCATGTCTATTGTGAGCCTCCCAAATATTGAATAACCCTTTTTTTTGTGGCCATCTAAATAATTTACAGAACAGTGGTAAGGTTTATTTCCAAATAGTAAAATAAAATCAAAGAGAATCCGGGTAACCTTGGGTTGTCCTGCTTTAGCAACTAGACAGAGCCTAAACTTTCTAAGCCAAGGAACCAGAAAATCATAGGATTAAGACAGAGGCAAAAAATAGCCAACCTTGAACCCATCTTCTCAGGAGTAGTATGTGCTCATGATTTATCAGTTTCTACCATTTAATCCGATTTGCTTTGTTTTTTGTTGTCCTTTAAAAAAAATCCCAAAGCTTCTCTTTGAGAGGTAATTAATTCTAAGCATGGAATGTGGCTGAATTTTACCCAGCATCACACTTTGAAGAGTCTCAATATTAACAGTTGACAGAAAAGGCATTCAACTGGAAGCAATATAGGAAATGACTATGTAGTGAAGAAATGGAGCTCCATTTTATAATGTGCATGACCTAAACAAAACTGGGAGAATACAGTACATTGGTATGCATTACAGATGCCTTGATAATTCTAACGTCAAATTGTGCAAAAAATAAAATAAAATAAATAAAATAAAATCTAAAATATTTGATGCTCTTCATGTCTTTGCTGCACGAACCTTTTTTGATCATAATTCTGTATGTTTTTTTTTTTAACTCTATCAAAAGATTCTTCTGTTGAAGGGGAAGTTATCTACACACTGTAAATATTCAGAATCTGTCCTTTTTAAAAAGGAGAAATTGTACACATTTCAAACTGAGGCAGGAAATTAGAGTTCTGAATGCTTCAAGTGTTTCAGCTTAGCAGTAGGGAGATTGAGGAGGATTCTGAGAGAGGAAGAATAAGGGAACTCTTGGTAGTTCTATCAACTAGAAGCCTGGGAGCAGCAGCAGAACGTAGCTGACCGCAATTTCACCCACATCAGGGAAAACGATGAACTTGGAATGAACTTGTTCCTAGCCACACACAACTAAGAATATTAAAAGTATAATTTAATGAGAGGCCATTAACGGTTCATTCCATTGGAAATCATGCAATAAACCCTTCTTTAATATATATCTAAAATACTATGTACTGAGTAATAAAGAGATTTTAATATAAGAAGTGAATTGTTTTAACTTAAAAAAATCTATAATTGTAAAACCCAAAAACAAAGTTAAGGCTACAAGAAATAATAATCAAAGCTTATAAAATTACAAATGGAGATTTCTTAAATGTTTGCCACTTTACCAGTTCTTTGAATATTATAATTGATTTTATCTGCCTCCACGCAGTTTATAGTCAAGTTGAGACTAACCCTAAAATTCTCACAGGCAACAGTCTAGCTAATGGTTTTTTGTTTGTTTGTTTTTTGTTTTTGCAATTTACCCTATTACAAATGCTTCCTAAGAATGGCTTTCTTGCTTTCATTCATTCTTCTAAAATATATTCATCAGATCTCCACTGTGTATCAGACACTGTAGAAGGGTCTGGTTATTCAGTAACAAACAAATGGATGCAGTGTCTGCTTTCTTTTTCTTTTTTTCTTTCTTTTTGTTTTTGTTTTGTTTTATTTTGTTTTGTTTTTGATGTCTCTTTTCACAGGGCTTACTGTCTCCTTTCAACTCACCCCTCACAGTCTGCCAGGGGGCTCTTCTAAGACCTAGCTACCATGGGTTGTACAAAGCACAAACCCATTACTTTATAAAATAGATTATTATTATTTTGTACACAATTTATTGCTTTTTTCATTTATAAATAAATACCTTCAAGGCATATATATCACATACTTACTTGAAAACTTCCATTGGTCTTTTTCCTCCAAAATCTCCTGCCTGCAGACCCTGACAACCAGGACCTCCTTTAGGTCGCTCCTCACCATCCTTCGGCCTCCCCATCCTTCAACTAAACCTATTCCCCAAATGATCCCTGACTTTGCTGACACCTTGCCCTTACTCACTTTGTTCTTTCTTGGTAACACTGCGCCTGAGCAGAACCCAGCCTAGATTCTAATGAAAGAGAAATGAATACATTGAACTCTGTAAAAAAGGTAAATGGAGATACTCTGGCTATGTAGACTACCTTGAAATGGGCTTAGTTCCAGTGAAGTTTCAAAAAAAAAAGGCTTCATATTTAAATGTGAAGTCATCCGTGGCAACAAAATTATTTCCTTACAAGTAACTTAGCACGCACAGTAAGTTGTTTTCTCTCTTCAGGATACAACACAGAAAGTTTTACAGGAGGGCCATGAATTTGCCTTTCCACGTCCATACAGACTTCCTCCAACATGTCTCTTCTGTACGCCACTGGAAACCTGTTACCCCTGCCCACTACTCCCTGACCCTTTACTTCAGTCTCAGTCACTATGTGTAAAGACGAATGAGAACTAGTGGACACGATATTGCACAAAACACTGTTTAGAAAACATTGGCTTAGGATCATTGGCTAGTGAACCAATAGTCAGGACTCCTGATTCTTACACTATGCTACTCATTAGCTGTGCAAACTTGAAAAGACAATACTTCCTTTTGAGCCCTATTTTTTATATGCAAAATGAGAGATATTTAAGGTATTTATTTATAAATGAAAAAATAAATTATGTATAATAATCTGTTTCATAAAGTAATGGTGTTATGCCTTGTACAACCCATGACAGTAATTTCATCTACAATAAATACTCCCAAAGTAAGCTTTTAGTTATCATCATTACCCTTAACGAGTACCTAATGTTTTATTTGTTCATCAAAAGTTGATTGAACATCTATAATCTGTCGGGTTCTACATATAATATCAGGATTATAAAGATAAATACAACATTATACACACTCCACAGACTTCACAGTGAATAGTGACCCAGAATAACTTACAAATACTTGTGCAATAGGCACTATGATGGAGAGAGATTTACTGAAAGGAAAAAGAGGGGAGAAACCATTCTATTTCCAAAACTGGTACTATGCTAAGCAATGTACAAGGAAAAAATAATCACATAGTTCTGATCCAAATTTTGAAAAAATCATACATAGGTAAGCATGTTGTGTAAACATGTAAATTCTACACAAATACTCAGTACAAAGCTCACTAAACATATATAGATAAACCAGGTAAGGAGGGTAGGACAAAAAAGAGGAATGTTTAGGAACCATTTAAGGAAGAGAATTTTCCCACCGGTGATCAGGTTTATGAAGATGAGTCCTACAAGACTTGAAATGGAAACTTATGTTTGGAGAAAATTTCTGGAAAGTCTTATTTGCCAAGCTATAGAGATTTGAGGTGTTTAAACATAAACACAAAATTCAGGAAGAAAGGCTTACGTCAGCTAGCTCCTAGTGGGTGGATGTTAACCAGCATATAAGAGAGCAGGATATCATTGAATAGGAGAGAAAACGGTCAGAATTGAGGACCAGAGCCTAGATGGGCACAATAAGAAATGCACTGAGGGCATTGCTAAGGTAAGAGGATATGGATCTGCAGTGGAACCAACTGCTAAGTACGTGAATTTCCTTGGCCATAGGCAGCAGCTGAGAAATCCAGCAGAGAAACCTGCTCAGAATCTGGGTAGTGGGTGGCCAGATCGTGAGGCAAGGGCCTCAGAGTATCGGTGGAAATGTCGTTCCCATTGCTGACTAGGAACACCAGATAAGATATAAAAGCAAGTGAACCTTTGAGACCATGGAGAGCAAGGGTAGAGTCGGGAGGTATAAGGCAGGAGAGAGGCAAAAACTTAGGAAGCAGTTAACAGCAAAGGAAATTCTCTTTGTGAGATGACCAGGATTTTGAGAAAGTCAGGTTATTAGAAAATCCATAACATGAAAATCGAAGTCACCAAGGATAACGCAAAGGATGGAGTGAGACGAAGGCTATGAGCAAGGAACTCTGGTTCAGAATGGTCTTCGCATCCCAAAGGTCAGCAGATGCTGGTGAGGAGGATGGGAGAAGAGTATAAAAGACACGTGGACCTTAAAAGGAGAGAGATATCATGGAATGATGACTGTGAGCTGTGCTCTGATTCCAGGAATAAAAAATTTAGGAAAAAATTTTCCTTCACTGAAGGGAACCGCAAGGGATGTTTTATCAGCAAAGTAAATTCAGAGTTTCAGTGAGACATAGATGTTGAAGCTATAACGGAATTTTTTCACTTTAGGGAAACACACATGAAACATCGGTATGCCCATGTGATGGCAATTATTTAATCATATGTGGTCTGCTTGGCATCAAATATTTGTCATCAGAAATAAACACTGTATAAGCATATTTCTACTCTACAAAGGCTCAAATGTAGATAAGTCACACTTCTCTTTAATTAATAAACTGCATATCAAAAGAAAAATCATTCCTATGTGAGTACAATTTAAAATAAATTTAAATTTCCATCATCTAAATATTCCAACCAAGTTCTTAAAACCCTTGTTCTTAGGAACAGAAAGAGCCGAGAAGTACAAATCTTCGTAATTATTCTTAGAAGCACTGGATCTTAAGATGGCTGAGGTTTCTCTTTTGGATTCTATCTCTACCGATCCCCCTCCGACACATTAAGCAGTCACACTCATCACATTTGTTTTCCTCAAATACTGTCAGCTTCATAGGTTTCAAAGAGATAAGAGCATTGTGCTCCTTGGAACTGATTATCAAAATCACCATGATTAAGATTTTAGTATAATGCCCTAGTGGTCAGCAGCTGAGCCAATTACGGAGCCCTCCTGGTGACAGGTATGTGATAATGTCACTGGGACAAGGCTTCTCGTTCAGTTCCACTCCACTGGAGATCACTATGCAGCCATCTTCCCATGGCAGGCTATAATTAGCACATTAGGCTACTCGGATAATAAACCAGCAACTCCATAGTTCTCGATTTTATACTATCAAGAGGGAATAGAGAACAATGGGTTGGTCATGGGTCTTCACTACTTAGCCTTATGTTCAAAGTTAAAGTACATATCAATATCAAACTTGGCTTGGCCTGGCCTGGCCTTAGATAGAGCCCCAGACTCAAAGAGTTTTAAAGTGTTTACCGAGGACAGGTGCCTGTAAAATCATCTATTGTAGATAGTTCATAGTGGAAGCTAAATTAGGTTATATTTTACTACTGTAAATGAATGATTTAAAAATGAGTTGCTACCTAAGAAGTTATGTATTGAGACCTCTGGTAATAACAGAAGCTACAAAGTTGCAGTTTTGTTCCCTCAATGACAAGAATCAACGATTCACTGGCCAGTGACTTTTCTCTATTCCAGGAAAGAACCAAAAACAGGACAGGAGAGTCTGAAGTTACCAGGATGTCTCGGTGTGCTCTTGGGAGCCTGTGCAAGTACTGCCTTTAAAATCAGGTATTCACAGGAAACGTAGTAGGTTCTCTGAAACCTATGCAGGTTTTTGGTTGAATTATAGAGACCCATAATCAGGAATATGTTTACATTTAAAATTAGAATATACAGAACATCAGTGCTGTTTGAATAATCGAATCCCTGTAACCCTACCACCCACATCCTCCCAACACACAGTTAACATCTACTCCAGAGGAAACTATGGTCCACAACACAGGTCAACTGGGTCTCTAGGAAACAGGGTAGATACACACCAAAAGTGGTAATCAATTTACTCAAAATTCTACTTGTTTTATTTATTGGTGACATTTTTCTTTAACAGAGGGTTTACATTTTTAACTTAAGCTGCCACCTGGAACCTTAAAAAAAACTCTTTCCTAAGTCCAATACTCTGCTTTATATCTGTCATTTTTAATTTCTGTTAACAACACTGGGGTTTCTGCAAGGTACATGTTGTGAGGTTTCGTTGAACTAATTGCCAAAGGCCATTAGTTAGGAAGGAAAGGAGCCAGGAGGATTTGAACCCACCTTTTACTCTCACGTCCACAAAAACCCCCTTTAGATGCTGAGCCATGCTTTCTCTCGGTTCTGAATATAAATGCAAAGAGATTTTGGAGAGAGATCAATGTGCACTAAAGAGGGCAGAGAAAACTCAAGGGCATGGGTGAGACTTGGGCTGGACCCTAAAAACTGCACAGGATCTGAAGAGCCAGGTCGAGGGGAAGGAAGTTATTCAGGGGGGCAGAAACCAGAGCAGCATGGGCACGAAGGCATGATGAGACAGAATATGCTAGTGACAATAAGAACGCTAGTCTTATGAGAGGACAGAGTAATCTGTGACTATGAAAGGAAATGGGGTTCACGAGACATTTTAAAAAGCACAGCGCTGAAGACCATGAAAACCAAGAGCATGGTTTGGACTACGCCAAGGGAGGGGCCGCTGAAAGTTCATGAGCAGAGGGGCCTTAAGACATAAAAGGTATTCTGGGAAGATTAATCCAGAACTAGTACACAAGACAGATTTCAGAAACAAAAGCAGAGAGGCCAAAAATAGGGAGCTCAAAGCCAAGGGAGGCAGCAGGGGGAATTTTTTTTTTAACACATCCAATGTTGCCCAGTTGATTTTCACCAACGTGGCCTCAGTAGTTTCAATGTGACACTCTTTCCTGCCTTGCCCTATGTCTAAAGAGTCTACCACCAAAACATTCCCTGTGACAAGATATGCAGCTTTAGGAAATATAGCCACAATCAAATATTACCTAGGAAACCAAATATAACTAAATGCAAAATGTTACCCCACACTGGGAAATAGCTGTGAGATTTGGTTATAGCTGTGTTTATTGTTCATTAAACTTTGTATAATAGGAAAATATGCTAAATTAATCCAAATGCAAATTAAATAAGTTCGATGTTGGAAATACATGTGGCGTGCTGTGGGGACTGGAAAACAGCCTCTACCAACATTGAGGGTTTGTTTGGCTAAACTCACTTGATTTGATACATTCTTTTCCATTTGCTCTGTTCTCAGAATTTTTTATGAGTCAGGGACAACAGACATGTGTGATGATATGTGTTTGGACTGCAGGCCCTTGTCCAAAGGCCCCCAGCTGCCAGGGCACTGATGTGCGCTTTAACTAGATGATACACTTGAATGCCAGCACGAGGGAGCCATATGGGAATTTTAGGTAGGGAGAGGAGAAAGAAAGATTATTCTTAAAGATAAATAAATCTCAGATGACATCCCCCTGCCTAAATCCTTTTTCAGACATAAAATTATACCCCGAATATTGAGTATTCAGATGGGCTATAGGGGCTTTCTGCCAAATATCCTTAAAGGCCGACACATTGTCTTTACAATTACAGAGACACGTAACTTGCCCAACCCCCCCAAAAAAAAGTTCAGGAGAAAAACAAGCTGACTGAAATGCAATCAAAAGTTCACACACGACTCTGTAAGACACTGAAACAAAGGTATTTGGAAAAAAAAAAATTTCAAAACTATTAGGAAAAATCATAAAAGAAATTATTTATTTATTGTATGTACATGTGCACATATGCTTATCTATATAAACATTTACTTAGTTTTATCCATGTAAGGATATCTGGGTAAAATTGCAAGTTGAGATTTAGTTGAAGGACGATTACAAAAAGCATCCAGTGAATTTACTAGGAAATGATGCCCAGAGTCAGAAGCTATTAGTTCCTATCAGCGCTGCCGAGAGTGGTTGCAAAGAGTTTACCGGTTTGGGCAGAATTCTCCTGCAGAGATATCAAACTTCCGTAACCCAGAGTGTACAGAAATCAAGAAGCCTTTGCGTTTTACATTCTTCACTATACGGTACGTCTAAGTTCTTCAATCATACAGTGTTAGTTTCGGTCAGCCTAATACACAGCAGAAATGGATGAATGATGTTAAAAGCAGAAGAGTCCCAGTGTCTCGCTAGATCTCTAGAAGACTAGAGCATTAACAGAAATTTCATCATGTGAAACAAACCACAACATCTGTTTGAAAGTGGCTGCCACAGAAAAAAACTGGGACCCAAGAGGCTCCTTCCCCATATACATTATAAGGACTTTCCCCTCCAACTACAATCTACTACAAAACCATTTTGTGTGTAGATGCATCTATGTACAACTGCTCAGAAACGGCAAGGCTTTCTGTGAGAAGGGATAAGGACAAGAGAGAAAAGAAACAAAAACATCTTGACATTTCCATTTTCATCTGAAGAAGAAAATTGTATATTGGGATGCTCATTATAATTCCTAGATGCCAAAAGCATTCTTTCTGGCAAGAAAACACCTAGTCCTGGTAGAAATGCTATTTATTTCATGAAAAGAATACTAGAATCTTTGCACAACTCAGACTTTGAAAATATGCAAGGCTCAGTCATTCATCTAACAAATACATTTTGAACATCTATTATATACTTGGCACCATGCATATTCTGAAACAAGGTCATATAAATAATTGGTAAGATTACACACGTTTTTTTCTTCCTGCTCTGTGCTTTTATGCATTTTCCAGATTTTGAACAATGAGTGTAATTATTTAAAAAAAAAAAAAAGTCTGTTAAAAGTAAAAACATCAACAATGCAAGGTCCCCTCATTTTTTGCAGACATGCATCAAAATAATAAGCGCACATCAGAGCCTGAAGATCAAAATAAGGGCAGTCAAGGACCAAAACACTCCCTGGCAGAGAAAGACCTCCACTTTCCTGAACTCTCCAAATTTTTGTTTGAAAACACTTCTTAATTTAATTTGACAGAGAGACATGAATCAGGTGGCAAAGATCCACAGGACATGGGTAGGTGAGAAAACAAACAATAATTTTAGGTAAAGAAAATAAGAACGGCTAGCTGCAAGAGCCAAATCAATCCCCACACCCACTGAGCTTAATCAAGTGTTATCAGAGAGATCAGGGAGAAAAAGCAATGCAGACTTCATGAAAGAAACTCAGACGAAGAAACACTTGATAGAAGCACATTTGCAGGTATTTAACTAGCTTGTGCAGCCTCTTTGACTGCAGAAGGCTCTTTGACTGCATCAGGACTATCACTGGAGTTGAAGGGTCCTCTCTCACCATTTCCTCCCACAGAGAAACAGGTCCCAGAATATTCGACACTGCCAAGGCTGTTCTGGGACTGATGCGAAGATTCAAATCAACCCAAGGAGGTCGTGGCTTATGATGTGTCATGTTGTCATCGCTCCCACCCCCTGTCCCAGTCTCAAGGTGTAACGATGAAGACAGGCAAAAAGAAATGGGCTGATGGCCACTTCCAAACTAGATAAAGAAGTAGATATTGGATCTACAATTGACCTGAGACAACCAAGAAAAGGATGATGAATGTGAAACAACAGCTTGCAAGACCCTGGACATCAGGCAAAGAAGGATAGTGATTCCTAGAGGAAGAAAAAAAAAAAACAAAGTGAATCCTAACATCACCCCAGTGTACTGCCTTGGGAGAAACTTCTGTTCCGCAGAGCAGGGAGGGAGGCCCCATGGGGACTCCTTCAGATGAGGGGACAGAGCTGAGATTCAGGAGAGTAAGGCAGCTAGAATGCACAGTAGCATGGATGCATCTCAAAAACATTCCACGGAGCTAGAGAAAACAGAAACAGAAGATCACAGACTGTGCAATCCCATTTATATATACATGTGTATATATATATATATTCAAGAACAGACAAAACTCTTGTATGCTGATACAAAATCAAGCAGTGAGGACTAACTGAAAGGGCAGAAGGGAACTCGAGAAGATAGAGATGTCCTTTACCTTAACTGGTGTGTTAATGCCCACCCCGCCCCCGCCCCAAAAAAATGTTCAGGAGAAAAACAAGGGAAGGAAACTAAATTGTATTTATTAGCCTTATTTCACAAGGGAAGATAAAGTCATGTACATCTTTTGTGTCTTGCATGTAAATGTAAATAAATGTAGAGGAAAATAAATGTAGGAAATTACAAGTCTATATTGAAAAATACATTCAAATTGTACCTGTATGTGACTAACAAGGTAATATAAAATTATCTTCTGCGAACCAATAGGCTCTCAGTGGATTACTGCCATCACCATCAATAAGTAACTAGCCAAGCACACCAGAAATAAATGGGCTATAATTAAACATAAGCAATAAAAATGGTCTGCAAATACAGCGTGCTGAAGATGACTGAAAAAAAATTAGTGAAGCCACGGATTCCAACAACTCAATCATCCCTGGCATGCTACAGGATCCTGAATTGTGGAGACTATTTCTCCTTGAACCACAGGTCCAAGTGTCAATCGGGATTTGTAGAAATTAACATTTGACCTGTAAGTCCCAGTTCATTTTCATGGAGGGTTGTACAAAACAAAAGCTACAAGCAGTCTAGGCTCTTGCTGAAATGTTTGCTATTCCATGTGTATTATTATCAGTAGCAGAGCAGCTTTGGGGTACAAAATTGTCCTTCTTGCAATCAGAGGCATATATAAGCTAGAGTGACTCCCATAAGTAACAAGCTAAAATGCATCTGTAAACTGCTCTCAAGAGTACCAGCACCTTTAATCTGGCTTTGAGAAGATTCTGGGTTTAAACGCCATCCCCTGACCTCCTTTCAGCTACACTGAATATCTGTGAACACAGAAAAAAATAGAAAAAAGAAAAAAAGATGCAATGAAATAACTTCAGGTTTTACCTTTGGTACTGCCTGCTAGTGAATGATTCTTTTGTATCTGTCTTATCCTCTGCATCCAGGCTACTCCTCCCAGCCTCACTGACTCCTCTGGACCCCTGCTTCTTTGACCTAACAAACTTGCAAAATGGCATTTGTCTGATGAAACTTCTGCTCTGGTTACCCAGGCAGACTAGTCCTAAGGATGCCCTTACTGAAAATGAACGAAGTAAAAAGTGAAAAATATGTCTCCCTCCAATAAGAATGTAGACTCTAGAAATTACAGTATAATTGATGCAATAAAAGTTGTAAAGCTTGTGGTTAATGAGAATTGAAATCCCTAAGTGTTGGGATGAGTTTTCATTAAGAAGCTTTCCTTGAGGCATTAAGACATTGGCAGTCAAGAGCCCAGGCTTTTTGGTCAGACAAACATAGCTCTGAATCTTCGCCCCCAACCTAATAGTTTAATTACATTGAACAAACCGCTTGATGCCGCTGTGTCTCAGTTCTCTCATCTGTAAAACTGGGATCATAACAGTATCTACTTTCTAGGGTTCTTTCAATCAGGGGTCTCCAACCCCACGGCCGCGGACCATACTGGTCCATGGCCTCTTAGGAACTGGGTCACAGAGTAGGAGGTGAGCAATGGGTGAGCCAGAGAAACTGCATCTGTCTTTGCAGCCGCTCCCCAGCGCTAGCATCACAGCCTCAGCTCCACCACAGATCATCAGGCATTAGAGTCTCACAGGAGCACTGGTCCCCGGTGCCAAAAGGAGTAGGGACCGCTGCATGACAAAATGACATAATGAATTCAGCACAGTGATTGGTACACAGTTAAGAGATTAAAAAATAAAAGGTAATTGTGTATGAGAGAGGTGTTCAAGGTAAAAACAGATCTAAAATTGAATAGATCAATTTCAAATAAAAACCATCCAAAACTTAGCAAGGGGCTAGGAGAGAGCCACATGTCCTTTCGATGTCACACAGGGATATTGCTTAACATGTGCACCCAAGAAATATTTAATTCTATGAAAATGTACCTGTGTTTGCCATTGATATTTACTATTAATTTGGGGCCCAGACTGTGCAATGACTCACTAACCTGTAGATTTTTGTCTCGTAGAGCGACGGTAAAAACACCACCAACCCTTCAGGGCCTTTTGCCCTGTAGATGTTCACCAGTTTTATGTTAAATCAGAATTTGTATTTTAACATTTCTTTAAATGACTATAAATATCCTGCTTAAATTTTAGCATCACGTTTCCCTCGTTTAGGAGTTAAATAAATTTGGGACATATTCATTCTGTATTTATATGACAGTTGTGTTTTTAACTTTATGAAAATTACATTTGTATATGACTCATGTTTTTAACTTTTTGAAAACTATATCGAAGAGCAGCCAATAGTTCTGTAGGAGCTATTATGTGCCATGTCCTAAACTTCACAACTATGTTCTCGATTTATAACATTCTTTTGAAATATCCACATTTTAGAGATACAGAGGAATTAACTAACATAGCTATTGAGTAACAGAGTCAAGATTTCAATGCAGGCCATCTACTCCACATCCACTGTCTCATCCACTATGCTTCGTGGTGTGTACTGGAATTGCAATAAAGTCGAAAATGGAAATCAGATGATATAGGTCAATAGAGAATGAAAATATAAGTATTCACAATATCTGAAGGTATGGGGGGCTATTCTTCTTCTAATTCTGGAATATCTAAATATATTCTAACTAAATGGCCTCATCTCAGTATTAAGACAAAAGCATCTGAAGTATCCATAATTCTAGAATATAATAGAAGAACACTGAGCTTCCTTTTTCCCACCCTATATTCTTAAGTAATTTGGTTGTCTGTGAAGACTTGCCTACCTGGAATTTTAAGCACTCCAGTCTAGTATTTAATGCAGATGTTAAACTGTTATTATTTCTAATAATGTAAGTAGTAGCTAATCTAATAAGAATGTGAGCTTTCATATCAGAAAGACCTGGGTCCAAATCTTCAGCTTCTTCCTAACTATGTGACCTCAGTTTCCCCACTGCTAAAATGAGAACTGTAGTATAATATTTCTTAAGGGACTTTGGAATGATTAAAGGGATGACATCTTCATAAAAATCCTAGCAGAGTGTCAGCAATACAATAAGGACTTGGTAAGAGTCATCACATTATTAGTCATCATATAAATTATCAGTACTCCTATTTACCTATCACACTCCTTACACTACACCAAAGATACAAAAGGCTAAATGGCTACTTCAGTTTCTCAGTGTTAGAGTTAGGATTGGCGCTGAAAGCAATTTGATTCCAAAGCCACTTAATGACTATGCTATCTTCTATAACTTAATGACTTATATACATTACAAATCAACCTTTTAAAAATTTGGATCATTACAAATAAATTTCCAAGATAAATGTCCACCAGTGGTTCAATGAAAAATCAAGATTTGGACCCTATTAAGCCCACATTCAGGACCCGACAATAGATTCAACGTGGGGGATTCTTTAGTAGAATGTACATTCTACTAAATGAGATTAGGAAATCTGATCATTTTTTTTCCTTTGAAAAAATGTATATCATACGATGTTAAACAAAATAAAGTGCAGAATAAATTTTAAACAGAGTGTATTTTGAACCATACAAATGCTTAGAATAAGGACTGGAAGGAACGAGTCAGCACGTTAGCTGTCACTGCCATTTACCTGTCTGCTCACTGGAATGTTGCCTTTCCTTTCTAACCTTCTTTTGTATCATATTTGTTGAGGAAGTACTTACAAATTTTCCGAGACTCATTTGTTAGTGAAAAGTTTCCTAATAGCAAAAGCTCTTCTTGGGGGGTCTCAGTCCCAGAGACAGTGACATCATTCCACTTTGACTCCTCACCAGATACTGCACATATTTCTACTGAAGCACTTCCATATGCGTCTTCCCCCATTAGACTGTAGTGTCTTCAAGAACAGGACTGTATCTTATTCATGATCATATCTTCAAATAAGAAATGTCCGGTGAATGAATGAATGGATAAATGACAAAGTATGTTCAAAGTAGCAAACGACTGCCTTAATAGTGAACTTCTCAAATATGGCCTATTTGTCAGAAAAACAGAGGTAGGAAATAAACACATAACTAAAAATATGGACATACTATAGTCTGATATCTTTGGAAATTGCTGCTACACAAATATTATAAGTCCATAAAATAATACGTGGACCTATACAAACCGAAGAGACAGTATGAGCACATACATGTCTGCCTCCTTGTTTGTACACTAAGTAACGCATACATTGCCTATCTTTTCTGAAGCCTGAATGGGAAATGTGTTTTTAACAGATTTAATCAATATACCAACCTACATTAAAAAAAATAAACCCACACAATAAATCAAAAGCAAAAGGCCAATCAATAGCCAGCAGTGCAGTTTAACAGCCACTCCAGCAGAAAACTATCTGAAAAGGTGCTTCACACTCCACTGTCTGCACGATCCACAGCTACCTGCTATTGATTTGCTGCAAGCAAAGAACATCTATTACCACATGCCAGTGTGAACCCAGCAATTTCTCCAACAAGTAGCCCACAATGGATGACTAGCAACACAGCACAGGTAGCTGACTGCTGAGGGTGGGCTGAGTACCCACACTTATTCTCTTTTATTCACCCTACAAAGCCATTATAAACACCCAATTTCTAAATCCAGGAATGAGATATGTGTTAAGGACTCATCACACAAAGAGTGTTCCACATTTGCTTCTCCAGGGCACAGAAGCAATAACAAGATCTGAAAATTATATGCAACTCAAAACAGTTGTCATGAACATGCTAAAAGGGAACCATGGTGGTGAAGACACATGTAAGGTGTTTTGAATGGCTGTTTTCAAATAATCCCCCCAAATGACAACTTTTTTGAATTTGTGTGGGCACGCACGAGTGAGTTGGATTTTGTGCATCTTGCTGTGTCATGAAGTCAAGAGAGGAACTCAACAATAGTCTGCCAGTAGGGGTGGCACTGCCACACAGTATGGGAAAAGGATTATGGATTCTACCTGATGATATAATGGCTACAACATATAGAAACTACCCAGATCTCAGTCCTGATTTAAAATGCTATTAAGAACCCAATATACAAAAAATGTATCCCATGAGAACCCTTATAAGTTTCCACTGATGTTCTTAAAATGCAACCTCAGTATTGTGTCATTAAGTTGGCATTCATGTAGTATTCACCTTCTGAGAAGTCAGCCCCCGTTTTGAATTTTTCACAATAAAGATTTTCTTTGAAGAATGTTATGTGTGTGTCCTTCCATAGATCTTACTGGATCCTATATGAACTCAAAATTGTTTCTGAGATGACTTTGTCCATTGTAAACAGCCCTACAAGTCACCTAGAGGAAACTCTCCATGATTTTACCATAACATAAAATGGTAAAAAGTCATGTCATAAAACTAAGACAATTAATAAATCAATTATACTTTAGTTTCCAATCAGAATATTTTTGTTTCTGGCCAACACAAGGGAATCACTATTATATAAGGTAATCAGTCACAGAGATACATGTCACCTTCACAACCACTATGTCAGCTTTGCAGCTATCTTCCTAAGAATGAACCTGGAATTTATCCCACTGCCTCCATCAACCTACCATACTTTCGCAAAGAATAATAAATACAGTTGAAACCATTCTGGCTTGGTCTACTCATACTAAGTGAGATATAGTTCTTAAATGTAAATTCTACTCATGGAAGTCACATCAATGTGACAGCAACTCAAAATTGTCAAACAAATGCCAAATTTGGCAAACAGGCAAGAGAACAAAACAAAGGTCATATATGAAAGAACCAATGCTAGAAAAAAGGAAGAAGATACTAAAATGCAAACATTTTTTTTAGAAACTTGCAAGTCATCCTCAGAAATAATTAGCTTTCCTACACATGATGAACAAAGAACTTTATTTTGGAAAATTTCATAGCCTAGCTATTTCCCTATTGAACAATTTTCTATTCTTGGGTGTGTAATAATAAATTCAGATGTTTTCATTTCCAATAATTAAGGATCAATCTGCTGCCATTAGAAACAGCTCATAGAAAATGAGAGATTCAAACCTTTCCCCTATGCCTTCAAAAAAATGTCTTTTGCCATTAGATTGAATTTCTAACCAATTCATGTGGTTTTATGAAAACATTTTAAGGAATTTATTTTTAGATATATACAACATTCTACAGAATATACTACCCCAAGAATTGGGTAAAGGCCAGATTTCCTTGATGGAACTCCACTTAAATGTGTCATGCCCTATTTCTGTTATTTAGGTCAAAGGCAGGCCCCCTGTGGCATGCATGATACCAAAGCAATTGTTAATGGCCTCTGTGCTCTTTCATAGAAGACTCAAACCCGGCTCTTCTCTATATTCCTTCTCCCGCATCCTTCTTCTTCTTCCATTCACTTATGTTATCTTTTCTCCTTTCTTTGCAATTTCCCCCACTGCTTTTGCCAATAATAAACATGTGTCACCAGCCTTGTTCAATTCTGCTAGTGACGCTGAGGGTTAATGCTCACCTCCTCATGCAAGCTAAGCTACCCAGATGTTGCTAACATAGGAGCCACAGAAAATATCAGATTGGTAACTTCATTTTAAAGATGTTTGAAAGATGAAGTAGCAAATTACAACTCTAAGGGTCGAGGTCGACAAAGACAATAATGATCTATGATATAAAGCAGTAAGGCAGATTTTCTAGGTGGAAAAAAATGACTCTGATGCTAGTTCCAAAAGAGATGTTCCCTCACATACTTTAAATGTCAATCATTAGATAAAGAGACATCCATTGTAACAATTATTCCACCATTTTGATATATTTAGTTGGGTTGCATTAAAAGTTTACCCACAGCCTCATGAGATATATATATATATCGCCAAAGTTATACCCTAAAATCCTGTATATCTGAATTCTATATATTCCTCACACTCTGCAATTAAAATGCACTTGCTCCCATTTCCATACAGTCATCTAAATACAGAAGCCCTGGTCCACTCCCCAAGAGGGGACCAGACAAGCAGATTCTTTTAGAGATTTGGACTCAGAGGTCTTCTACAATCAAAAATTCAACTGCATTATTTACAGAATATAATCCAAAATATATTATCCTAAGCCTGGGTATCTCAGAAACATTTTGAAGGATGTCTGAAACACTGAGAAGCTATTGCCACAAAAGAAAGCTGACCTTTCCCAATCCTCGTTCACTTCATTATATATCAACAAATTGTTCAAGTCGGATAACATGATAGTCCTCACTCTGGACTGAGACACAATTCGCTCTTGACAAAATCAGAAACAATCATAGAAAGCTGGAAAGAATACTGGTTGATATTTAACAGAAAACACTGCCTTGCCTGGGCGGCAGAAAAAAACTTGTCAACGAGAGAAAAATACATACATACCTTCTGAAGACTGTGCACATTCACCGCTGTTAGAGTAACTTACCTTCTGCCTGTTCTGTGTGCAGTCCATTTTCTACTGGAAGTGGTGTGTATGTGTGATATGGAATAAACTTGTGAGAATAGAGAAGCGTTATGCCAACATTTAGGGGGAGAGGGAAGCCTTCCTATGGAATCCTATGCAGACAAATTGAAGGGAAAAGAAAGAGCATACAGCGTAATTCCCAAGCTACTCTGGATGAGTCCATAACTGCCTGTCTCAGAGAGGAAGGGTATTTCCAAATCATAAATATGGAAACAGGCCTTTCAGAAATACCAAATACTTGGAAAGAGCACTGTGATGCCAAAATCTTCTGCAGAGAGTGTGTCATTTGTGTTACGGATATAGAGGGACATGCTTACATTTAGATCAATGAGTATTAAAGGATTTTCTCTCTACATTGACAGGTCCCCCACCTGTTTCTCCTTGGTGTATCTTAATGACAGACCATATGAAGACAAAAAGCTACGAGAAAAATGAAAGACAGAACAAGAGACAACTACACACATGAAAAAGTTGAGCAATAAGAAATCAAGGAAAACCACACACACATAATAGAGATAGCATTGTAATTGGAACCTGCTCCCACATAGGCAAACTACAACATGGCTGTACTGTTAGCTCAGAAAACATCATGCATCTTTTTTATGAAACCAAGAGACCAACTAAGTTCAGATTGTAAAACAAACTCCTACAATAAAGGCTGCATTTAGAAAATTAGATGGTCAGCAGGACCACGAAGTCAGGGCTTTTAAACAAATCTCTTTGCAGTAAGTATTCATAAATTTCAAATGTTTGTTCACCTTTAAAAGTGTCCACATTAGGAAAATAACATAAGAAAGAAGTGGAGAAACAGGTTATAGATTCCCACAGAATTAAAGTATGTCAACCATCAGTGCTGGAATCACCATCATGAAATCAGTCTTCTAGAACTAAATTGGCTGTGTGCCTGAAGCACCAGTAGTGGACAAAGACAACAAATGGCTCTTTTCCAATATGAACCAAATACACAGATATATACATAGATACATACTCACAAAATAAACAGAATAACTCTCTCTATATATACACACATATATACACATATGTAATTGTATATACCAAATATGTATCAATAAATTTAGCCAGAGGAAATCTCGGCCTTACATTTGAAAGACCCCTGAGAATGCTTTAAACATTTCTAATTGGAAAACATAATGAGCTCTGATTATCTTCATCATTTGAAAGATCTAAAAAGTTCTCTAAATTCAGAATTTTTGAGAAAATAGCTACGTTCTTAAATATCCTCTAAATTCTAGGCAATGTAAATGGGAATCTCAAAATTGTTATCCAGATGATTAAGTTAATTAAAAACTGAACTCCTCGGAACAAAAGTATTGCCTGAATTGTTTTGTTTTTCTAATATAAAGAAAAAACACTGAGAATAAGCAAATGAGAAAACATCTAACATGGCTGAGCAAGAAATGTCCCTGATTTTCGCATAAGAGTACTAGTCCCTTGTTTTCCAAGTTTCTGGAGGAGAAAATTGCTCATGAATCTTTCAGAAGAGCCATCCTTTTACATAATGTCCCTTAAGGTTTCTCCAAACCTCTAAGCTCTTTGAAAAAATATAAATATGAAAAGGTTGTACTCACGATCATTGCACTGGTTTCCAGAATATGAGGTCATGGAACAGTCACAGGTGAATCCTTCCCACTGCTGCATGCAGACCCCCTGGTTGGCACACGAATCTTCCTGGCAAGTGGTACTTGGTCCTAGCAATGCATAAGAGGAGGGGAAGAGAAGAAAAAGTAGAGAGAGACGTGTTAAAAATTCATCAAATTCAAAGCAATCACTTGAATTTACTATTCTCATGCCCCAAAACATTCAAAGACACACCACCAAAAATGTCAACTCTATATCATGCAACAAGAATTCAGTATATACAAAAGACGACAGAAATACACACTTAGCCACAAACTGTCAACAGTTACACACAGAAGGGAGAGGGCTGAACACACTGTTCTCTTTTAGGCAGACTTTGTAGCATGGTCTTTCTAAATATGTAATGCTAAAGCAGAAAAACACATTCCCATGATTCTTATGAATTAAGGTACAAAATTCCCTAAAGTCTACTTTATTACATTAAAAAGATGCTTGATAATAATGATGAGGAGGGGGAGATAGCAGCCACCATATACTGGTGATTTGTAGGTTAAAAGCACTGGGTGCTAAGCACTTTGTGTTATCTCTTTAAGCTCTCCGGTGACTCTAAGAGGTAGGTGCTTTTGACCGCCATTTCACAGATTAAAACATTGAGCTCGGAGAGGTAAAATAATTTAACCCAACGTCATACATTTGGTAATTAAAGAATCCTGATGTCCAACTTCAGCAGACTAACTTTGGGACCCAAGCTCTGAACCACATCAGTAGTTCTCAAAGTATAGTCCTCAGGCCAGCATCGCCTGGGAAGTGGTTAGAAATGCAAATTCTTGAGTCCCATCCCAGACCTACCGAATTAGAGACATCGGTGTGGGGAGGCAGAATCTGTGTTTTCACAAGCTTCCAGAAAATCGAGATGTCGCTTTACGTTTGAGAATCAGTGCCCTGCACCACACCGCTGCTTTGTTTTACACAGGTGCGCTCAGAGTGTGCGCACACCAGAGGATGCAAAAGAGATTTATTTGAAGTATCAACAGACAATATTAGAAGTTTTATTCTTCTTTTAAATTTCATTCTTTATTATTTCTATTTTTGTGTGTCTTTCATATGCAAGTAACTTAACTATAATGGCACATGTATATGATATATAAAGAAGTATACTTATTTGGGGGGCATTCTCAAAGTTTTTTGTGGATGTGAATGAGCGAGTGAGACTTTGACAATCTCTGTCATACAGATTGCTATTAAGATCTCTTTTGAGGTCATCCGGGGCCTCTCTTTAACCATTCTCATTTTTTCACTTCTATCTTCGGCCTTAACTTTGGGATTAATGATGAACCTACACCTTCGGAATTATCTGAGCTAACAGAAAATATTTTAACATTTAGGATAACTCCATGAATTTCCCAGAAAGCCTCAGCAAAGGAGGTGAGTCCTTTGACTCATCAAACGTATCAGTCAGGATCCGATGCAAAAACAAAACAAAACAAACAAAAAACCTTAAAAGTTAAAATATATCCACTGCATAAGTGTACATTTCACAAATTCCAAAGGAAGCCTGACACAGGCAAGGATACTGAAATGTAACTATGCAGAGTCTTAAGGATACATGTTCAGAAGAAATGCATGACTACAAAGGGTTCATCTTCTGGGTGGCAAGACATTTTGTATTTACTCATGAAGGGTGAAAGCAGTACAGTTCATCACGCCTAGTTCAAAGCTATTAGGATACGACATAAAAAAATTCAAGACAATTATTAATGCTGGGGGAGCTGCACTGCTGCTGGGTTTCTGCAGCCCCTACATGTCATGTGGTTCCCCCATGTGGAGATGAAAGGAGGTACATGGCCACCTTCTCAATAGGTCTTAAATTCGAGCATTGTGTAATACAAGTTTCATTAACAATGGCAAATCAGAATAGATTCTTTCAAAGGATAAAAGCTTCTGAGAAGCCCACGGGGCTCCCTCACCAAACAGCTCTCACCAGACAATGGGCTAGTAATTCAATTGAACTCAGAATCAGAAACACATGGAAGGCTTTCCCTTGAAAGGCAGCAAAACAGCAAAAACTTTGGGAAATACAATAATTCTTTGTGTATTGATTGAATCTGAAGACAGAGCTCTTTCCATACCTTCTCTCTCCCCTCTGACTGACCAAATTTTAACCATTTTCCAAGGACCTGAAATGCGTCCTCCGTATGAAACATTCCCTAATAACTTCAAACAATTCTCCCCCTTCTTAGTGGTCACTGTACTTATTATCTGCATCATTAACTTTTGTATATAATATTCAGTTTAACACTTTATTACACATTGCAGTGTCCTCTGCTTATATAACTCTCTAATTATTTCATTATTTCACATTTCATGTTTTTTTTTCCCTTGAGCGGTTTTTTTTTTTTTTTTTGCTATTTATCCCCAAAAGATTGAATGCTGCTTGCTGTTAGAAATCATGTAATATGATTTGCTTGTGTCCTTGCTGCACCAAGCGCACTGTGCCCGCCAGTTGCAGAGAAAGTGTTTCAGTAATTGTTGAGCTGATTTGATTGCAGCCGCCTGACTTGCCTCTGTCTCATACTTCCAAAACCTGAGTGTGGGAGAATGTCTGGGCTCTGTGAAGTGAACAGTCTGGGCCATTTGTCAAAGATTGGTCAGGAATCATATACAGAGAGAATTGTAGGTTATTCCACAATTCCACAGAATTTGTTTTGCATGCATTAAGGGGAGAGTGCCATGCAGAATCAGGTAAACCCTGAACGCTGACTACACTGTAACCATCTAAACAAGAATGTTTTCAGTGAGGACCAGGGGGACTGGCATTGCCTTCTCATCCTTCCATCTACTCTACTCGCCCCCATCTGCTCAGCCATCCTTTCCTCACAGTGTGGAGCTCAAATCAGCAGCACCTGCATCACCTGGGCGCTTTTAAGAATGGCAGACCTATGTGGACTGGGAGTGGGGTTCGAGATCAGCTGTGACTGGTCCACGGGTAGTTCTGAGCTCTGCTCCCACTGCCCTCTCACTTCAAGCCCATTCCCACCTTCAAGGTCAGTTCCTCTTGCTTGGCTCTCTTTCTGAAATGTCCTTCCTGAAGAGTTTCAAATAACTGGTTTATTCTTATTAAGTTTCAGCTCAAAATGGGCTTTCTTCACACTATCCTATTTAAGGAAGTCTCATCAGCATTTTATCTACTCTCCGCCATGTCTCCCTGTTTAACTCACAATTAAATGACCTATAAGTTATTTATTAAATTCTTTATTGTCTGTTTCATCCTGCTGGAATATAAGCCCTTTGAGAGCAGAAGACTTGTTTGTTTTGCTCACCTTTATGTCTCTAATTTCTGATAAACTATTTGGTATAAAGGTCTCAGAAAATATTATTGAATAAAAAAGAACAAAAGAACCAAAAAAATAAAGAAATAAAGTCATTTTGTGACTTAAAGCCAATGATTTCCCTAACGATTTACCCATAGAATTTACCAATATCAGCTCATATAAACAATTTTCTATTTAGAACAAAGCCTTTCTGTTTTGGGGGCAGGGGGGGTGGATAATTTAATTGACCACATTTCCTCCCCTGTTTTAACTATTAAACTCATACAACCTCACCAGATGCTGAGATAAGGACTCTTTTGTGTCCCCAGTGCCGACAGACAGTATCAATAACTGTGCTGAATGAAAGAGATTGGGCTAAACTCTAAACCACTTTCAAGATGATAATGTAAGTTCCTATTCTTACTTCAAACTATCTGAGTACATCCCGTCCTGAACAGACTATTTTATGTCAATGTGTCTATTTTTCATAGATAGCAGTGCCTCAAAAAAGAGAGAAATTAAAGAAACAAACCAAAATGCCCTGAAAAAGTTTCATTCTAACTGCACATTTGTTGATACAAGATAATCTTGTACAAATAAGAGAATATAACCCTAACAAAACAAGGCACTTATATAGCACTTATGTGCCAGACATTGTACTAAGTTCATTTCAGATATTAATTTAATTAATCTTCATAAACACATGATTAAGCAACTATAATTAATATTATTAAAGAATTAGAAAAAAACTAATTTTCCAATGAAATATATACAGAATTAAAATAATTTTTTGACTGTTGATCAAGTCAAAAAGGCAAGGATTTGAGAAAAGTAAAATGAGTTACAGAAAAGTAAGGTGATTATTTGCAAGGTCCCACAGGCAAGTAGGAGAGTGAAGTTTCAAATTCAAGCTTGCTAACTCCATGGCTGATCCACCTAAACTCTATAGATGTGGGTAAGCCAGGTGTGCGTGCGTGCGTGCGTGTGTGTGTGTGTGTGTTGACACTGGTGAACAAGAGCAATTTAAATTAGGTATTTCTAACCTACAACTAAAGAAAGATGACATTTGAATGTAAGATGGTGTTTTTTTAAAAAAGAAAAACTTTCAAATGTCATTTCAATTTAAAATATAACTAAAATAAACAGAAAGATCTAGTTTTGTCCAATTATATGAACAAAAATCTGTATGCATATGTTTATAAACATAAGACACTCCTAAGACTTAAGAATAATAATTTTATCTAAAACATTCTTCCAAATCAACTTAAAATTCTAGACATTCTTAGGTAACAAACCTTTGGGATTACATATACAAAGAGTTTTATTATTATTATCATTATTAATATGTTAAAACTGCACCAAGTCTTTAGCAAATTTTTGTATAGGGATAGCATACACCACTTTTATTTTGATATGTGATCAATCTATATCCTTTTGAGAAAAAAAATGGTGACTTTTCTTCGTATAGTAGGGAAACTGACAAGGCGACAGAAGTATGCATGAAAAGACGAAATAAGTTGTCAATGATGTTAGTGCTTCAGTTTCTAACTCCCAGTTCTGTTTTTAGTTCATTGGAAAGCATCACATTGGGTCTTTTTTCTTCCTTTTTTTTTTAGATGATAATTCTGATGGCTGCCACAAATGTCCCATCATTCTGCTTGACTGAGGGATTGTTTTTGTCTCTAAGAACTGTCTCAGACAGTCATTTCATGCTTGTTACTGCTAAAATCCACCTTTGCAGTACATGCAAACTGATTCAGTGAACTCCTGTTCATGGTCTACAAAATCAGAAGTTTACAGAGTATCTTTCTACTTGAAGGTCCTTAAGATAGAAGTGCTGCCTGAAGCACAGGAGACTTTGATCAGAGTATATTTTCTTTTTGTTATCGCCCAAGTAGGACTTAACCAAATTTATGCCTAATATCCCAATTTAAAATCGATAAATATTGCTAAACCAGCACCAGCTGGTCCTGGCCATATTAGGGAGCTGGATGTGGTGAGCAGGGGCACCTGGAAGTGACAGAGCTCTTCTGATTCCCCACGACCATTTCTACTAAAGGCTCGAGGCTGGTAGCCCAGTCGTAAGCACCAGGTGGGGCTGGTTTAACAATATGCATCATCTTTAATCTCAAAGCATGAGGTGTTTGTCAAAGGGTTTAGAATTTATGAGTAAAACCCAAATGTGAAGCATTATCATCACAGAACTTGGTGCAACTGAAGTCTTTGCCTGCCCCATACAAAGCACAGCTGCCATAGGAAGGAGCCTTATGAGAGATGCCATAGATTAGCTAGAGAGACCGTATCTTCTACCTTCAACTTTTCTACTCCTGATAAGTGCATAAACCTTTCAGCTTTTGGGAGATGGATTTGGTTAGTGGGGGCCCCTGGAAGTGATACATCTCTTCTGATTCCCAGTGTCCATTTATACTAAAGGCCCAAGGTCAGTAGCCCTGTTGTAAGCACCCACCAGTTGGGGCTGTACTTAAGAATGAGAGAGCAGTACTTGGATAGGAAGGAGGTAAAAGAAAGAATAGTCAATGAAAGATGAACAAATATAGATATATGTATTTGTGTGTGTGTGTGTGTGTGTGTGTGTGAGAGAGAGAGAGAGAGAGAGAGAGAGAGAGAGAACCTTATCAGCTTCCTGAGTAATTTATAGTCTTTAATGCTAAAATATGAGAATTAAAGTGTTGAGGCTTCATGGAGCGTATTCATTAGGAATAGCCTAGGAATAGACATCAGGAATAGCTTACATACTCAGCTACACATACGTCTTGGTCCCATTAGCAAAGCTACTTCTGTGGCTCTCAGAAGTATTTCCACATTTATAGTATTAGGGCCTCTTGGCTTTTCTGAAGCGAGTAATTTATAGACAACATAAGATGCATCCCTTTTAACTGGCAAAAATCCAATTCACATCTGTTTAATTTTAAAATAAGAAAGCGATGATGCTTAAACGTGTCAAAGTATCTTTCTTCATAAAGACAAAGCCAGCTGAGGAGTAAATGCTCTAGTTCTTGTTTTAAAGAAGATTAAGCAAAGCCAGAGAACGGGGTCCTAAATATTATAAAATTTCATTGGCAGAAAGACCTAAGAGCAGCTGTGTTCTCAAGATCTTACTTCTCTGTCCTGGAGGCAAGGATCTGTGCCTTGCTAATGCTCAGAAAAGCATCGAAATGCTCTTATCAGGCATGCTCGGGTGCTTAAGGTTTTCTCTCTTCAAGTGAGAGGTCAGAAAAGTTACCTGGTTAGGATGATGAGTGAAAAAGACTGACAATAAAATCTAACATGTGAGGCAGTTTCAATAACACCCCAATTACTTCAGCCCTCTCATCACACATTAGGTATAAAATAAGTCAAGATTAGCATGGAACCTGGGGGAAACCAAGATGCTCACATGAGGACATTATCTCCGATGGCCTCTGATTGGTCCTGTGCCAGGAAACATTTAACAACCAGAACCCTGGGGGGTGGGGGGTGGGGGGTGGGGTGGGGAACCTAATCTGTAACATTTCTGTAACCTGACTTCCATGGAATAAAATATTCCTACCATAGTCAAATTCAAACTAATACGTGTTACACGATGTCAACCATCTTGCAAAATTCCTCTGCTGGTGCCAGCACTGCCCTTGATGACCAATAAACTTCGAAGCATAATTAGACTTCGTGAGCAAAGCGATTTGCCTACGTGATACTTCCACGACAACGGAGAGATAGGAGTCAGTGTCTGCTCGATGGAGTATTCGTATAGCTGAGAGAATGGCTGGCATCATAAAGCCATCTTGTTCAATCCGCCCTATTTTCAGAAGATGCCTGAGTCACAGGTCAAATGATTAGATCATTCTTTCTTTTTAAAATCATGAACAGGCCCTCAAAATCAATACTGCTTCAGAAAATGTAAACTGAAGCCTCATTTTTTGTGTTTCCTTCCTTTCTCGGCACTGATGTAGCAAACTGTTGGAGTAGTGGAGGGTGCTTTTAAGAGAGAGAGAAAGAAAAGGGGTTTCAAAAGCCTGGCTCAACGAAAGACAGGTAATTTAAAATATTTCGCTTTAATCAAATTGTGCAAATATCAGGTCAAACTTAATGAAACAGTATTGATATGAAAACCCTCTACTATAAAGTCAGGTTGGAGGACATTCTCGATACCCTTTGTTCATCTATATACTGTTTCTGCTTTGCAAATAGGCAGATCCAGACTCACACCATATAGCACAACAAGGAAAAGATTCCAGGCTTTAAAATCCAGCTTTATCGCTTACTAGCAATGTGACCTTGGGCTAGCTACCTAAACTCTCTGAACCCGTTTCCTCACCTATATAATGGCAATTATAGAAACGGTTACTACCTCATGTGCTGTGAGGATTAAATGAGATAACACGTGCAGTGCCTGCAATGTCATCCGTGAGCTAACTAGTGATAATATCTACCAGACGAGGTTGTGGCCATGAAGGACATACAACGTGCCAAGTCTGTGACATGTGCCTACACTAAGTAGACCCTCAATAAAGGGCATTATCAATTCTGTTGGAAAGGAAAATCAAGTTCTCTCTACTCATTTTAGTTGGGTGTGTAGTCAGTCAGTAGTCCAGAAATAAGACCCATAAGTCATAACTATAAGAAACTAAGTCCTCTGTAAGAAACCTGTTATATAATGTTGGGACCATAGGCAGGAACCATTGTGGGAATTCTGTTTAATTCCTGTCTCTCTTATTAATTGCCATAGTGCAAACCATTTTTGAGGAACTGATTTCTATTAGGTCAAATGCTACATTTTACCACATAAAATACAATGGAGAATGTGATTCGGCCCTTAGCTTTGGAGAAAATGAAGTGGGGAAATATATTCCTCACAGTAAAGAAAGTTGGAGAATTAAAATCCCCTTTACCTACTAGACACGTTTGGCTGATATCAACTCTTATCTAAAATGGCTTGAAAGAATCTTCAGGTTTTCAAGGCTTCCAAACCCAACACATTTATTGACTTACTCAAGATAAGCAGCGCTTGGAACCAGATCTAATCAATCTCTGTCTACCATCTGGGCAGAGGACAACATACATTTCTAGAAAAGAAGCCATTCAACTCCAGAAATAAAACTTGCTAAGGGAAATTATAATGGAAAGTGTGGAGAGGATATTCTGATTAATGACCTAACCCAATAAAGAGCTTTTCTATTTTTTTCTCATAGTTTATGACTCATCTGCCTCGCTCCCAATAGGTCAAATCTTATTTACTGTATACTTGGGTAGCTCCTTTCTCATACGGACCAGATTTGGGGGAATCTTTTCCTCTCCAGGAATACCTCTCTTGAAAATATAAAGGAATTAAAAAATTACTTTTGAAGAGTCCACAGATATTGTCATTCTATTCAAAGGATCCTAAGATTCAAGGGTCTGCCCCTCTCAGCAATGTGACACTTGCTCAAGTGCCTCCATGAAGCTCCTACTCCCTCTCCTAGCCTGGAAGGATGTAAAATCTGACCTGGTCAGGGAAGTTCTTTCTTGAAATCTTTTGCCCTAATGTGTAAATGTATCTGCTAAGAAAAAGAGTAACATTGTGGGGATGGGGGAAAAAACCAAACAGGAGAAAAAGCTCATTTCTCTCTCACTCCTCAGAGGTTTCATCTGGGAGGGAAAGTTATTTACCTTCTTAGCCAGCTAAAGGAACAGGCCTCGGGTTCATGCCTCTCTCCTCTGTCTTAAAATGTGTTACTTCTCTCCTACGCTCTGCTTCTTGTTCCTGTCCTTCTCCTGCATTCTCCACCCCACTGTCAGCGTGATCTTCATAAAATGAAAGTCTGACCCAAGACTCTGTCCTCCTTGCAGCACCTTCAGGGTAAAGTCCAGCTGCTTCCATAACAGGTCTGCAATCACCTGCTTCCATTCTGCCACTCCAGTTTCAGCTTCCATCACATTCCTACGTGCACCTTATTTTAGCCAAATTGAGGTTCTCATAGGTCCCCAAACTAGTCAAATTCTTGAATGTGGTTCTACCTCTCGTCCACTTAAAATATGTTGCCTTTCAGACTCAGCTCAAACTCTGCCTGAGAAAATCTCCCCTGGTTACCCACCGGGACCACCATCACCGCCCACAGTCCAGCAGGATTCCCAGCAGCTCTCACAGCACACTCCATGTCCATGCCAGTGGAGCAGTTTGCGCTCTGCATTGCAATTACTGGCCGATCTCCTACTGATTTAGTTGAAGTCAGAGATTGTATCTCATCTGTAACCTTAGTACCTAATACCTGGGAGTAGCTGAGCTCCTGTTAAATTGAACAACACAATCACTGGAGAAGTTAAATAAATTAATAAAATTAAAAAAACAAAACACAAAACAAAACAAAACAAAAAAACACTATGCCATCAACACAATGATAAGAGGAAGCAAGCCGTTGACTTGTCCAGGCTCATTATGCCACTTCCTAGACCCCAGTGTTCTATTTTCTTCTGAATAGAATCTGCCTTTACATTTCCGATTGTCTCATTTCTTTGTCACATGTTTATACTTCCTTTCACACTTAATGGTAATTAGTGCTATCTGTGCCCACAGGTTGCAGCTGAAGAAGCCAGCATGAGTAAATGGCCCATACTCCAATGTCAGAAAAATGAAAAGTAAAGACCAAAAGTTCTTATGCCATAATATGGAGAGTGAGATGACCCAAAATGATTACAAAGAATAACAGCTCCTGCCACAAAGAGATTATCCAGTCGTTCTAAGACTGGAAGAGAGTGTGGGTCAATGAAGTAATAACACAAAAGACATTCTGATGACTAGACTGCTTCTAAAATAGGAAAGGAAAGATAACTCAAACTATTAGGCCCCAAATCTATATCGGCACTTTGATCAACAATTTACAATAGGCGCAGAAATCAACCACTTCTGTTTATGATTCCTATAGACATTTTTCCTTTGAATGGTAACTTTAAGATCATTTTGCTACAGATAGAGTCCCTGTGCTAGGTCCTGGGGATTCAAAATCCACAGTTTTTTACCATGAAGAATGGCTATGTCTACACAGAGATTCAGTTGTCCGGTTTTCTCTAATAAATCTGTTAATTGTCTCCAAGTGTAGATTGACTCCTGCCCCAATCTCTCTCCTCTCTGTTTACAGGTGACATGTAGAAGACCTATTTTCACAATTGAACAGAATGTTTAAAAATCAACACCCTCAGTATTACTGAAAGGGCCACACATACTTTAAAAATGAAAGCTATTCTATAGCTACTTTGGACTTCAAAATACTAATCCGATGCCTGTTCTTTTCATTAGTTTTATTATATATTTGGATATGTGTATATCTGCTAAAAGGAGATGGAGAAAAAAAGAATTACAAAATGGCTAGAGAAAGGCCTTATTAGTTGCTATCCACCGAAGTGACAGACACTTATACTGGCTACCTGCATGACATACAACAAGTCATAGCATCTAAGTGATCTCTCAGGTGAAAAGTAATTTTTTTTAAGCTACCTTTGTCTTAACCACTTCTAACAACTCTGGCTGATTGCAAACTCTGCAGAGACCACCTGAGGCTCAATCCCCTGCTTAACTCTCAGCCAAAAGATACCTAAAATGCCTTTTCCTGAGTTGCTATTCTGAGAGTAGCGTGACACAACAGGACCAGTGGACCATTACTGACTTTGAAAAGTGCCTCTCTGAATGGTATAAGAAACAGTTTCTGCAGAAGATATGCACTGAGATCTAACATAAAGGCATTTTAAAGAGTATTCAGGATAAAAGTGACAGATCTCTTTCTTTCCCAAGAGTACGTTTTTCTTTAGATTGCAAAACAGAAAATTACTCAACCAAAATCCCCAACAGGAAATATAAATCCCTGGAACATTTTAATGATATTAATATCTCCCAAATGCCTAAAAATATTTCTTTAAAATGAGTTAAGAGAAAATGGCATTCTCCTCCATAAGGCCCAAGCACTCGAAATTCCTGTTGACAAATGACCTCCCTGATTAGAAAATAATAAATTGAGAACTCTAGTGGCCTTTCTTCCTTTTTCATTTTACAAGTGCTGCCTTCTATCTATAGTGAATAAATTAAAAAGAGCCAACTCCTCCATGGCAACTATTTGAAGAGGCATTAACCATTTCCAGAAGTGGGTTAATGTTTTTGTGGGTAGTCACAATACAGGAGGCTGTCAAACCTCTTTGGTCCCCCCAAAACAGAATCATGTTCTCATCCCCGAGAGGTCTCGCCTTTGTTATTTGTCATGCGTTGATCTGGGTTTTCTGCCACTGTTTCTGAAGAACACAGAGTTCAGCCCCCTCCCACAGCTGCTGCTGTCCAAGAGGTGTGACAGCTTGAAGACCTCTAAAGAAAAGATACCAAGGGTTACACAGGGCATCTTTCAGTCCAAAGTGATAATGGGAACAAGAACCTTCTCTACCTTGTAGGTCAGCTTTGGTCAACGCAACTTTGTTAGCAAAAGAACAGAAAAGGTGAAAACAATAACCAGAGGTTAGTAAGAGGTAGAGTAAACCAGGGTAACATTACAGAAATGAAGGTACAGTCGGCATAACCAGCATCACTCAGACGGACAATTGAGATGCTACAGGTTCTCCAGAGACAGCACAGACGGGGGATGCACAGACCGGGGTGGAGCAGGCCTTGTTGGAGCCACGACAGCAGAGCAGGAGCAGGGAAACACTGGACTTGACAAAGCACAAGCAGTGGTAACAAGAGCCTTCTCACATCCACACAGCCAACCCCCAGGCACATGGTCCAGAAAAATAATTTTCCATCGGTCAGGACAAACATTAAGAAATAAGAGTAGTGCGTGGCCAGACTAAAAGACACATGTGCACAACCCAATGGAGCCCACAGAAATAATTCTGAACATGGAGGAGGTAAGCATGGAAGAGTCACTTGGGAGCAGTCCTTGTAACCTCCTGAAAACGTCGCCAAGGAATGTAGCACTAAAAACGGGCATTTGTATCAGGGTGATTTGATACCACAAAAGAGATTCATTTGTTTAATTTATAAAATACAGCGAAATCCAAATGGCTGTGGTCAAAAAGGCACCAAACCAATGTCTTTTTTATTTATTCATACCAGTCCCAAAATGGAGCATATGTGTTTCTCTCAGAAGTTTACCAGCTACAATTTTGGAATTGCATTTCTAGCTGATACATGCCTTGGTCTCTATAGCAAAGCTGGCCTCCAGATACAAAGAGATATTTACCAGCTGAGTATTGAATCAGACATTATAAAATTCCTAGCCCAAAATGAGAGACTGCAAGTCATGGTTATATGTTGGCTAAGAGTTGTCCAGAAATTGCACTTAATTCTAAATTATACATTCTGCATATATTAGAGACATAAAATCAAAACCTAGTTCAAGATGTTTTTTCTTCCTATAACAAATGAGAGCCAATGAGGAGTGGATTAATAATTCTGAACTCTTTGGGGAAAATAACACATTTACTAATTAACATCTTGAAATGCCATTATCAATGACTTTGACAAGAACATATGTTATCTCTCAGTCTGTGGACCCCATACATGTGAGAATAAAGCACATTTACCATCATACCATCTCGAAGAGATTCTGGTCTTAGCTCTTAGTAATGACTCCTCATCCCCTACCTGTTTCCTATTCTATACACATAATATCATATATCAAGAAATGGCATATTTCCTATGATCCCCATACTGCCTAACACTCAAAGGCTTGCTTAAGGGTCTCATACTCAACCTATAAAGAGATTCGGAATGAGAATGACACTTTTTTGCAGTCCCTCCCAGGTTCTGTGCCCTTGATTCCCTTCCCCATCATCTTCCCTGGCATCCTAAAGAGCTCCTGGGATCTCTCAGAAGGGCTTATCCACAATGGTGCAAATTTCCAGTGATGGCAATTTATGCCTTAACCCACTTTTTGGCCATTTTTCCTGGCCACTTAGGCTAATTATCCAAGTCATCTGTGTACAATAAACAAGGGCCTTCTTCCTTCAGCACTCATCCTCCGCTTCATCCCACCCAGCGGGGTGGTCATAATGCTCCATGGGGAACCATCACAATTATCTCCATGGCAATAGAGTGCAGTGTTATTAGGCCCATGGGATTTGCCATAGATTCAGATGTAGAGCCATCAAGTCACAGTATTCAGCTTGGAACAATCACCCATACTCAGCGGAAGGTCGGAACTGACCATAATGCATGTGATGAGTCACACTGAAGTAAACGTAGAGCTGTGGGGAGGGACAGGAACATTTTCTCCAACCTGATGGGTAATTTCTTTTCGTTGATGCTCTTATTGCTTCTCTTGAAGCTTTCTTAACTGGGGTCCATTCCCCGCTCTATACTATATATTTTAATCCACTTCTATAAAAGTTAATTTAGACTTCCTTTTAATTGAATATTACCGCATTATGTCCTTACACTCTGAGTTTTATATTCTATAAAACTATTCTTCCAATATAGTGGCCACAGAAACGTGACAACTGAGCACTTTAAAGAGATATGGTCTGAACTGAAGTGTCCTACAAATGTAAAAGACACACTCGATTTTGAAGGCTTAGTATGAAGAAAAAGTAAAACACCTTAATTTTATATTGATTACATGCTGAAATGATAATATTTTGGATATGTTGGGTTAAGTTAAATAAAATGTAAAATTAAAATTAATTTTATCTGATGCTTTCTAACTTATTTTTTTAATTAATTAAGTTATTTATTGCTCTCTTTTAAAATGTAGCTACAAGAAAATGTCAAATTACAAATGTGGCTCATTATATTTCTATCAGGCACATTGCTATAGAGTGAAATGGATGATTCCTGATAACTTTTAAGTCTGAAGAACTAGTGGCATGATAAAAATTTTTAACATTTAAAGAACGCCTTATGCTTTTTAATCTGTGCTTTTATATTATGATTACATTTGATATGATTAATTATTCCAGTATAATTGGAATTACTGTCATTCCATAATCTAACCTCAGGTACCCAATTTAATTCCCAAATGTTGCATCAATCTCAAGATTATCTTTTAACACCTGAAAGAACTAACAAAAGGTCAATAAGGCAAAAAATTCTTGAGTTGAATAAAACTGTGTATTTCCAGGGAAGAAAGCAAAGTGGTTACTTTAAGTGTTTGGCAATTCCCAACCTTCTGCCTCTCACATACACATACTATATCTGGCCCATAGAATTTAAGAAATATTCCTGGATAAAGGAAAACCGGAGTGGGTTATAGGAACAATAAGTCTTATTATTAATTCCACATGGGAAACTGGCTCTTAGGCAAAGAGAAACAACTTCCATACGACACATCAGCCTGGGAAGCTGATGGGAAGCTTTTATCAAAATGTGCTTTAAGGTGGCGAGCCAACTCGGATGAAAGCTGGTTAAGAACAGAGCGATAAATGAAGTTGAACACAGGAGATGAATGAACAGGGTTGATGTAGTAAATTAACGAGGGATACAAGGAAACAATATATTGCACAAAGGACCATGAGGCTCAACCAGACAAAAGAACACACAGATCTTGGTGACAGGTCAGACATCCTCTTTGCCTTTCAATTTAAGTTGAGTCATCTTTGCAGCCTACCCAAAGCCTCTAGGAAAGGCTGAAAATGTTCACTGCTGCCCTCTGCTGGTTAAAACTAAATGATTTTTACACATAGTAAAGAACTGTGGGACTCAAGAGTGAAGACCTGTAAAATTAAGTTAATATCTCAAAAGACAGTGGATCATTTACAGGAACAGGCTGAGCATGGTTTGTTGTGCTGCACTGGTGAGCATGCAATGTTGTTAGATGTCTCACACGAAATAATATTTGCAATATTTATAATCTTACCATTTACTGAGTACTTACTATGTATTCACCAGACATTTTATGTATATCTCTGATTTTATGTACATTACCTTCCAAGGTAATTTTTATTGCCCCATTTTACAAGTTAGGAAAGTTTCGATCAGAGAGGTTATATAACTTGCCAAATGTCACACAGCCAACGAGAGCTACTACCTGGGCCCAAATCGAGGTCTTTTTAACATCATAGCCTATGCAGTTCCACCATACCACACTAAGGCTCTGCCTAACAAAGCCTGACATCTAGTAAGTACTCAATAAATGTTAGTTCCCTTCCCTCATCATGGCATTCTGACATCATTTTCCTACCTCCTGTTGGGTTTACATTAAATAATGTGGTTACTTTTAGCAGTAAAAGAAACATTTTTATTTATGGTGATAGCCATATAAAAGTTTCTGCTTTATACCTCCTCATGTGTTAAAATATAAATAAAAGTTCCTGATGCCCTTTTAGCCATGCTAGAAGCAAAGGTACAATTCAGGAGAAGCCTGATGTCAACGCCAGGAACGGTCCTCAATCAGCGAGGATGTGACCCTGGGAAGACATCTGCCAACATACACTCCTGGAGCCTGTGGCGCATGTCTTAACATACTCAGCAGTGACAGAAGGACATTGATGATGATGCGATGTTGAATGGCAAATGGGAATGAGAGAGAACTGGTAAACCAAGGAAGGAAGCACTGGCAGAGGCAGCAAAGAGGCTTGGGGCTTGCAACAAGGCTGTAGCTTAACAAGAAAAAAGGTTGTACCTTCACAGCCACGCTCAATCTGTCCACTCCGATGGAGAGCATCATTGATGAGGTCGGGCAGGCGACCATTCAAGTCCACTGATGCCAGACAGCCCTGAAAGCCATCCCGGGAGGCCACAAGCTTTGGGAGGTTGCTGTACATGCCTTGGGCCAGGCCTGCCATGTAGAGGTCACCTGAAAAGGAAAGAAGGCAGTAAAAGTGAATGAGAAAAGTGCATGAGTAAAGGAAAGGAAACCCTGTCAACTAAAGCCAACACACCTTAGGCCATTTATTGAATAATGGTAATAGAGCTCTGGGAGAAAAACAGTATAGACGAAATAATTACCAGAATTTCTACATTTTACAAAGAAGAAACTAACATTTCTCATGTATCATTCATTTTATAAAAGTCATCTCACATCTCACACATTTTAATCCTCATATCCTCATATTATAAAGTGGTAACAGGTAGGTACTGTTACCATTTTATAATAAAGATTAACAGCATTTTCAACAAAGCAACCATTTATTGTTTTTATGTGCTTGTTACCAATAGTATGCTGAGGGTTTTACAGATATTATTCCATCAAACTTCCTAACAATCCATAAAGGTAGTAACAATTGTTTTCCTAATGTTGTAAAAACGTATACAGAAGCTGAACATGGCTAAGAAATTTTACCAAAGTCACCCAGACAGTAAACGATTCAGCTGAGATTCCAAAACCTATTTTCCTTCTTCTGTATTAGGGCCCCTAATCATTTTGACATTTATTACCCTATCATTCAGTCCCTGAGAAAATGAACCATTCCTTGAGGAGTGGTCTAAGTAAAAACTGAATAAATTACATTATGGTATAATCAACGTTGTTAAAATAGGACATGCATGATGCATTAAAAATGCAAACTACAGTATTCCTAACCTGTAGTTTGCCTCTGAAAACAGCCTTTGGATTGTAAGAAACGTTCTAAGAAGGATAAAGTTCTTTTACAAGGTTTACCTTTCAAATCCAGATTTTTGGCACCATTGATAACCTGAGTGACCACCTTCGTGTCCACTTTCAGGCTGTGAGTGTTACTGTTGTCCCGGGTGATGACGACATTGTGCCACTGGTTGTCATTAAGGGGGCGGTCACTGTTTCCTTTGATCACATTGGGACCATTTCCGAGGTCAAACACATAGTGTATGTACCTGTAAGAGAAAATGACCGACCGATGACTAGAGATTCCCTGAAGTGGTTTCACAGTGATGTGTGTAAAACTGGCAGTGGGGGCTTTGAACCCCCCATGCTAAACTGCCATCACACAGGAACAATTAAAGCTGGATGTAGGATACAAGAGTCATTTCCTATTCTATCAGACTTCACTTTAATTCCATGCTCATGGGGTCTACTTCTTTAATACTACCTAGTAAAAGTCCGGGAGTAATGCAGGTGGTACACTCCAAAACATTAGGGGGTGACATATAAACTCACAGTCAGTCATGGATCTGTTTTTAGGGTTTTGTTCTGGCTTTTGCTTTTGTTTTGTTTTGACTGTTTTCCAAAACATGGTAGTAAAATGTCTTGAAGACAGCTTTTTAAAATTTGATGTAGTTCTGAAAATAACTTTATTTCATTTCTTCTTATAAATGTAGTGGTTACAGATAGTATTGCCCCAGAGACAGATGCAATATACCCATAAGTTTTTTTTCCCCATAGAGTTAAAGGACTACATTTCATAGTAAAAAGCCTGACAGTATTGAGTTAGTGGAAGATCTTTAAATAAATTTGTAAATATCTCTCCCTTCCAGCCCTAATCATTACACAGATATATTTTTAATCAATGAGAATGAGAGCATGTATCAGAAATAGAGGGTGAGGAGTAGAACTGACACTTTTCATGTCCATATTTCACACACGGCTTGAGCTAAGCTATCTAGTGTAAACCACATGAACCTTCCACTTACCCCTTGACTAGCTCCACGGCAATGAAGTCATTGCCATCGCCACTATTGAAGAGAATGAAGCCATCAGCTGAGGTGGTCTTGAACTGGAAGAAGAGGTGCATGGAGGTGTAGGCCTGGAGGGTAGCCAGGCTCAGGTAGCTGCTCTTGGTCTTGAAGGTGACGGGGTCGGCGATGATGTTCCTCAGTCCAAAACGAGCCTTTAATTCACAGTAATCAATGTCGCCATTTTTGCACAAGTCAATATAAAGCAGGCCATTAAACATGAGGCTCTGCAAGTGGCCGATGAAACTGGAGGGGACAACGGAGATGTAACGTTTCTCGGTCATGATGCCGGTTTCGATATTGTGGAATTCCAAGCGGGTGTGGTCTCCCACCATCGTACCTGGGAAAATGTAAATGAGAGATGAACAGGAGAAGTTATCATGTTTCGTCACAGCACCCTTACTGTATCTTTTAGGTCTAATTTTTATCCATACAAAATATTCAGTTTCCTTTAGCCAAGTCCAGAAAACAAAATCCTTGATACAGTATGCAGTTGCCTTGACCTTGTGGGGGAGCGGATTACTGGCCCAGTCCAAGTTACGTGCCCTGCATCCCATGCTCCTGTGCAGCTGTTCAGAACGCCTCAGCATATAAGGGAAAATATGAGATCATGAGTAACTCAAATTCAAAGAGAAAATTACTGGTTTTCTCCTTCGAGAAAACAAGTTAGTACTTAGAAATTCCATAAGAAGAAAAGTCTTTTTTTGTTCTAACCCTTATAAAGACACAACAAACAAGCCTTGGGTATTCACTTCCAAATACTTCTTGGTGGAATAACTCACCACCTAATAATTCAGTACCTAGTGCAGTTACGCACCATCTAACGACTTTTTGGTCAACAATGGGCCACGTATACAAAGATGGTCCCATGACGTTATAATAGAGCTGAAACTTCGTATTGCCTAGGAGCTGTAGCAGCGTCATAGTGTAATACATTACTCATGTTTGTGGTGATGCCAGTGTAAATAAACCTACTGCGCCACCAGTCATACAAAAGTTTAGCACATACAATTATGCACAGTACATAATACTTAATAGAGACAATGAATGACTGCCCCTGCTTTATATATTTAGTTTACTTTCATCATTATTTCAGAGTGTACTCTTTCTACTTACAAAAGTTTGCTGTAAAACAGCCAGCAGCAGCCTCATATATCTTGCATTCACCACGTCTCTTAACTGCACCATTTTGTCTTGTGTTTGATTTCATCTCATGTTGTTTTGTACAGTAACATGTTTACAGGCTTATAGCCTAAGAGCAATAGGCTACACCATACAGCCTCGATGTGTAGTAGGCTAGGCCATCTAGGTATGTGTAAATACACTCCATGATGCTCACACGAGGACGAGACTACAGACACACCCTTAGAACGTAAACCTGTCAAGTGGTGAGTGACTATATTTTGGAAAAGGTTCTACTGTAGAACATCTGTTAATTTTATCTGCCCAGCAACTTCTGCTTTTTCTGGTAACATCTGCATTTCCTTTGGAAAGCAACCCTCCCAACTTCACATCTAAACCATCTGAGCTGGATGACGCTGACCCCATCATAGCTCCTGAAGTAATCGAACTACTCAGGCTGGACCAGTCAACATTTTATCCCCCAGCCAGAGTATGATCTGAGGACCGAGAAGCAGTCTTCAAACTTTAGTATGCATCTGAATCACCTGAAGGGCTCGTTAAACTCCACTCTCTGACTTTATGATTCAAAAGTATGGGGTGGACCTGAGAATCTGCATTTCTAACAAGTTCTGAGTTGATGCCTATGTAGCTGATCTAGGAAACACCCCGAGAACCACTTGCATTAGTGACAGCCCAAGCTGGTCCAGTAATAATTCAGATCCAAGGCTTTTGCTAGAACACGTAAAAAAGAGGCATGGGGTACAAACGAGGCTTGCTGAAGGAATAATTCGAAAGCCGGGAACGCTGGAGGCCATGTGATAACCAGAGAGGGCTGGTCCAGCCTGAGGAGACTGGGACCCAGACAACAACCAGGAGACAGAGAGACACATTCTCTTTCGGACGAAGTCTTTTGAAGATATGGATCCAGCCAATAAGTCCAGTCCGGACTTTTAATTGCTTAACACATTTGAGTGGAGCTTCTGACTTCTGCACCTAAAAGATCTCCAGCTGATAGAAATAAACTATTAGACCTTTCATTACCCAATTTACTAGACATGGTGAGTGACTGAAGCAGGGGTCAGGAGGAGGGCTTGAAATAAATACATAGAGACTCATCCACAGCACGGGTGTTTGAGAGGCGAGCCTTGCTTCGGTGATGGCTGCCTGCCCCAGTCCTGACGCTTTTGAGAAGCAATTCCATCTAATTCTGAAGTTCAGTAGGTAGATAAAAGCCCCATTTTTCACCATTAGTGTTAAAAAAAAATTAATAAAAATGATATTTGGTTTCTACCTGTGTTTTTTCCCTCTCTTGGCACAGAACTCAGGTGGCAAAAAGAGGGGGTTATATTTTCTTGGGTCCCTTAAATTTCAATACCTGAGAGATTGAAGGAGATCATACCCTCAGTATTAATTTTGTCTCTTGAGGAGCGTACTCAGACCTAATTCAAACGATCGCTCATAAGCACAAAAATCAGATTTGTATTTTGTAAGTTTCTATGTGGTGTTTTGACAACTAGTTACAAATCATTCTCTTCATATAAGCAAAAATAAAATACTGATGTTGGCTAATTTAAATATAAAATTGTAATAGAATAAAAATCAAAAGGCAACATAAATCTGCTAACAATCGAATAACTAGGAAAAAGAATTACTGGATAAAATTACTAGCATTAAAAATTGGGCTGGTCATGAGAATGCAAAGTAGCATAACCTAAATTCAATGCTCTAAAACAATGAAGTGACTGAAATAAATACCCAGTGTCAATTTGGCTGTAGCTATTTAGGCTCGGGGCTGCATGAATGGGGAGGGAAAAACCATAGCCAATCTCGATGGGGACACAAGAACTGAACTATGATGATGCTGACAGTCATGCTAATTTTTATATTATAAAAAAACAAACAAATAAAACAGCAATGGAAACTAAGACGTAGTAATGGGGTGATCACTGGTAAAGACTGGAGTTCCACAAGGAATCATTTTAAAGCCAACTGGGATCTTTTAGAGAAATTATGAATGTAATGACCTCCAGAATTGAGGGCTTAGGAAATTCTGCTCACTAGAAAATGAATTTCATAAAGAAAATCATGTAAAAATTACATGAAAATCATGTAAGATTGAGATAGAAGAGAGACTGAAGAAGGTCTTGGATAAGAAATAGAAGGGAAACTAACAATGGAATTTGAATGCTTAGCCCAGGGACACAGACTGATTGAGGGTCTAGGATGACTCAGATAAGAAACTGGTGAGGAGCGGGGAGAAGGTGATGCGGGGCCAAATTAGAAAAGGAATTGGCTTCATTGTGTGATAAAGGAACTCACTTTGCTGTGGATGGAGGTCTCCAAAAAGTATGCTATTTTACCAAGAGAAAGCCCTGAAGATATTGCTTAGAGTTTGAAACAGGTACCGAACTAAGCAAATTTTTTTTGTAATCTGCATATCACCTTATCAGTATTAATAACAGGGAACCTTTGCACTTATCTCCTCTGAATGCAGTCTATAGATTGAAATTCCCTTCCATTAAGGACAAAATATATGCACACTTCACAGCAGCTGCTTTCGAATTTCAAAGAAACGAGGAGTAACTTGAGAGAACGATGACAAGGAAAAATTACTACTGAATACTCCCTATATACCCAGCATTGTGCTAGGCACCTCGCAACAACCATTAAATGTCATTATCACAATAAAACTGTAGAAAGGTATCATTATCGAGCTTTAGAGGTGAGGGTATTCAGCTTAGAGAAGTCAAGCATTTCAATCAAAAGTTCATACCGGTGGTAAATAGTAGACCCCCAAATTGAATCCAGGTGTGTTTAATTCCAAAGCCCATATCTTAATATGTACACTAAACTGTCTATGCTATACTCTTTGGGGAAAAGGCTTGACTGGTTCCTTGCACTATTGCCCAAGAAAAGCCGTAGGTAGAATTTAACAGGTGAAATGTCCATGCAGAAGCTGCTGTAATGAATTCACACTTCTTCCCTATGATCAAGTGTCATAATGTCATCCCATCTAATCCATGGGTAACACATCCAGCAAGCACCTTCACTAGGACAACTATGTTACCTTGGGTCCTATTTATACATTCTCTTCCACATCTCACTAACAAAGAGCAGTTTACAGACCAGCCCTCAGGGATGAAGTCTGTTAGGAACATAAAACTAGGCAAAACCTTGGCCCAGATCAAGCTGAAACTTCATATGAGACATTAGCAGAGAGGGGATGAGCATGTAGGCTCTGAGGCTGGACTGCCTGGGTTACTTAACTTTTCTGTATCTCGATTTCCTATCTGTGAAACAGGTATGAAGTTATCAGGATTAAATATATCAATACATAGCACTTAGAACAGTGCCTAGTGCTCAAACTATTAGCTATTACTAATTTACAGCATTCATTTTTTTTTCTTTTCTCTGAAATACATTAATCATTTTCTGGTTATTTCGCTTATTGTTTTCTTTCTTTTATGAAAATATAAGCTCTTTTTAAGTAAGGCGCACCTCTTCCCTCTTCCATAGAGTTTAGCAGAGGGTCTTGAGCACAGTAAGCATCCCTGACACCTGAGAAGGAGGCTGTATTTGAGACATTTTCTTTGGAGTCAGAATTCAGATCATTGTCATTGCTTTAATGAGGTTCCTGGCCAACACCAAGAGCTTAGCAAAGAAATAATGAGAATGGCTTAGAGGAGGCAATTTGATCTCCCATGGTTCCCGAGAAGAGAAGTTAAGAAAGGAAGGCTTATACAGTCTCAGTAAAGGATGCAAATTTTATCCACAGTCTTCCGGCTCCACTGCTCTCACATCCTTTTTCCACAATATCAACATTTTTCAAAAGTGTATGCTGTAAAATGCTTCAGTTTAAAAAAACTTTTGGAGCCAACTAAATCTGGCAAACACTGCATACTTAATTATTTTGATGATTAGCAATCTGTGTTAGCATATTAAAGGCTCCTAATAAGTCTTACAATAAAGCAATCCTCTTCATTTAGTTTAACCTAACACTTCCCACACGTAGCTCATCATATTTTTAACATGAGGAACAAGTTTTCCATGGAAAACTTTGGAAAATGACCTTTTCCATCTTGGTACTGTAAGTGCAACGTGGGGTGATGGTGGGAGGGAAGCGTCGACGTGGACCAGAGTGGACCCAAGAGAGTGTCTCTTTGTACCAGCAAGAAGTTCTTAGTGGAGTGGGTGGCTCACGCAGCATTAGGCCCCAATTCTGATGAGCATGACCCAAGTGAAGTAGTCTTATCATTTACTCTTGACAGTAGAAATCCAGCTCAATCAATCAATCAATCCTTATTAAGTGTCGACTGAACTTAATACTTTTCCAGGAATGCATTGTATTCTAATAAATGAAAACCACTGGGCTGAGGAATATTTATTTCCTTGCTTTTGATTTCTTATGAGTCTCACTTATTCTTTGCATCATTTCTACAAACCAGCTGAAAATTTGACACCCTGGGGGACCTTAAACAGCATGAAAGAGATTACTAAACAAGCCAATAAGACACTACTTAATAACATGAGGACTGAGTGGTATTTTAGTTTCATTGCCTGATTTTATGACTTCTGTGAGCTAAAATTAAAATTCCCAAACCCCTTATCACTGTAAAAGCAATCCAAGGTTGTAGCTCATAAGCAAAATCGCTCTTTTCTTCTCTCAAATTTCTTTATCCTTACGGCTGCTTTTTTCCATCAGCAGCAGAGTAGGGGGTAAGGCAGAAAATGAAAGAGCTTCATTAATTTCAAATATCAAATTACTGGGTGATTTGGGGCATACCATGGTTTAGTCCTGCTTTTAAATTATTAGAGGTAAGAGAAAGCACACTTTATAATTACCTTTATTCTAAAGTTTCTGTAAAAAAAATAATGACCGATGGGCAAAACACATTACAGTACCCTCAGTTCTGCAGTTCTTAATGACTACAGCTTTCAGGGCATGTAATTTCCTATGGAAATAAAAGGGAATCACTATTGGAAGAGACTGGGGTGAGGTCGCCATCTAGTGGCAGCTATTCAAAACAATCTGTGCGTAGCATCACTTTGGCTTACTGCGCAAAAATCCCAGGAGTTAGAAAGGCATGTGTGACCTGACTCATCACCGCTGCCTTTTGCAGGCTCCTGTCCGCACTAACACCTCATGAGTGTTTCTCAAGTGATTAATTCAAGCTGGTCGTGGGTTCTAAACCTTATAACTATTTTTGCATCTCTTTGCTTACATTCATTACATAAGGCCTGTAGAACAGAAACCTTACCCCCTACTACTAAATTAGGTCTATGTACATTTGGAAGGTTTGGCATAGTTGTTGTGGCCCTGCTTTAATTTTGGGGAGGAGGAGAGTGGGGGTTACCTACTGAATTGTATTCCCCATCTCACCCTGGTCCATTCCATTATATTTTTTCCTACACTGTAAGATAACTTTCTTATGATGAATTAGGAAGTCCAGCAAGCAGCATCATTTGGTGAAATCACATAGACATGAATTTGGAGCTTAATTACATCGCTCCCTCTAAGTTTCATATTCCCTTTATATAAAATGACAATAAGAACACTAACCGTGCAATAGAGACAGAAGGAGCTGATGTGTCTAAGACAGCTAACATAGTCTCTCATGTCTACTGGGCACTAGATACATGCCTCATGCTCTTCCTCTACGCATAGACTCTCTTTCTCTACTGACACACAAACACACACACACACACCCCCTCCCTACCTGCACACATATACACATGGTTCACTACAATTCCTGATTCCAGATGTAAAAAAGCTCAGGCTCATGAATATAAAATTAAATTATAGGGCCAATACCGCAGAATTTTTATGCTGAAAATGGCCTTAGCAATAACAGAATTTCAAGTTTTAAAATGAGGAAAAAATGAGGGAAAGCATTTTAGTGACAATGACTGTATTAAATCCCAGGGCTCCTGGCTCAAGCCTGACTGTCTTATTCACAGAAGACACTGCAGAAATGGCTTGGGCAACTTACTTCATTTGACAAGGCCCAGAAACGGTGACTTTCCCAACATCCTGCAGAAAATTAACACCAGAGTCTGGGTCTCCTGATGCCAACACTGTTCCATGTAATGCTCCATGCTGCCCCAAGTTTTCATTTCCCACATGGATGAGAATTCTAGGTTAACAGATGTGCACTGCCATGGGATACTAGAGAGTGTAGACTTCCAGGATGCAGCACGTAAAATGCACTTGAAGGTGCCCTCTCTGTTCCACCATAGACCTCATTAATCAATTTCCACCTTAAGATCTACCTTCATAAATCACGCCTGCTTTCTTCAGCCCAAATTTATAATTCTCTGTTCTGACTGATAATTATAATCTCACCCACTCAAATTAGAATCTCATTATATATTCCTTGTCTTATTTTCAAATACACAAGTCCTATCTAATGTACTAGATTGGTTAACTGTTTGAGAAAAAGGGCAATCTCTTGCGCTTTCTTTTTGTTTTCTACAATCCCCAGCACACTGCTGACATATAACAGGCTCTCAAGAAATACATGGTGCTTGTGTGAGACTCTGAATGTTCCTTACCTATGTATGGATTCATTCATATATTCATTGTCCTCCTAGAATGTAAATTCCACCAGGCCAAGGACTTGCCTATTTGTCAACCACCATATTCCTGGTGTCTACTAAAGCAGTTTTTGGTACACAGTAGGTACTTAATTAATAACGACTAAATAAATGAATAATTATTCAGCGCTTTCTAAGAACCACGCATTGGTCAAGGTACTTATTTTTACCTATTATTTTACCTATTACCTATTATCTATCTTCCTCTTCTAGGGAGTGACTCATTCATTGAAGGAAGGAACTCATACTTAGGGTGACTGATATGTGATGTTTTAATAACTGGATAATAGAAGGGTCTATAGAGCCCTATATCTGTTCTCCAGACACATACTTTATGCCTAAGCAGACCCATCGATATATAATTATAGTGGCAGGTCAGTTCTATAATACACATCAATGAACAGGGATTTTGAAAATAAAGAAGATCTTCTTAGCCTTACCTGAGCTTGTCAACAGAGAACATGACATATAACTTCTGTTAAGCAAATTAAAGCGTTCTGAAAAAACGCTTTGCTCACTGAAAGACCAAGAGGACTATGAGAGCAAAGAGAGACTAATTGCACTTGAGCTTTACTCACCCTCAGCCACATCATCGTCCACAGTTAGCTTAAGGCTTTTTCCTCTCCGCACCACCCGAACGGTGTGCCATTCATTGTCGTTGAGCTTCTGCCCCGCATACAGGGTCTCAGGTCCTTTGCCTAAGGACGGTGGTAAGTGCCAAAGTTAGAATCATTCTAAAAAGTAGTGCTCACGGTATCAGTCACTAAAGCCACACTGGTGCACATGACCTAGCAGTATTTAAGGAACCACATCCCTTCCCGAAGCCCATCCAGTTTCACTGATCCAACAGGATACTCTATAAGAGTTTCCAAGTGCAAAAGTTTCAATTCAAACATAACAGTGACAAAGTAATGAAAGAAATAAGTGCCCTCCTTCATCTATAGACACAAGCTTTAAATGCCACTGGCAGTAAGGGAACATTTACAGAAAACAGTTATCAGTTGTCATTTTGTTTCCCAAAGTCTGAGATTTCAGATGAATTTCTTGAAGATACAGGAAATTCACCATACATTTTTTAAAACATTTGGTCATTTGGGCATAATACACCAGTCTGGCTTTTGGAGAGTATCCACCCATTGCATGAGAAAAGAGCTCTGTAACGAAGGCTCTTAACTTGACATTTCCATTAACCCATGGCCATAGCAGTGGCCATATAAATCACGATAGTAATCATCATAACGATAATAATACCATATATAAATAATGCTCCTGAAGGGAATGTGAGGGCCCCTGAATTATCTCATTGTTCATCATACTCCAAAAAGATCCAAAGACCTAAAAACTGAAATAATGTAAAATTCCAACACTGAATTTGTTCATGTCAAAAGAATATTCAGTAGAACATGTCACCAAATAAAGGAATAAAGCAAGTTGTCTCAAAAGATTCATGCTCAAGATGCTTGAGATGATGTTCAAATGCACCTTAGGGTGAATCGGGTGCAATAAGGAATTCTAGTAGTTAGGAGCAAAAGCTGGCAAGATAGACTCTGAGACATTAAAACAATTTGGCTAGTAATGGGGGAAGGAATGTCATGTTTCACTCAATAATGAACTGAGACGTAATTTTAAAAGACAAAGAAGACTGCATAGAACGAGATAACTTAGACCAAATTCATACTCTTATATGGACAGCTGAGCCCATGAAGAAAGATGCTTCTTAAATTTTGTGAATTAATCAATCAATATATGGAAAGCCCTATCTGGGGAAATAAACTGAAAAAAAAATGAAATATTAATGGAGCAATAAACCCCTATGGATATTGTGCATCTGAAATACTTCAAAAGACCACACACTTGGCTCCGACATAAAAGAACACAGAGCCAGGTACATAGTGCATGTGTTAATGAGTACTTGTTGAATAATTGAGGTCTAATAGGGCTTTATGTCTTTGGATGTGACCGAATAAGGTCAATATATATTTATGTAAGTGATTTTGAAAGCTTTATTATGAAGCTTTTACTAGCCACTCTCCCTTCTCTTCCATTCCCAAGACTGAAGGTATATATACTGTTTAAGGAAGAAGATAAGAAAGAGTATACTTGGGTAGAGATCTTTCAAAGTAGGTAATTTAAAGTTCTACCCTTTAATTTTGAGTAATTAGTATTCCTATTAAATGCTGGTTATGAAAGTTATAATAGCAGTTGAAGTCTGTAGTGATTTTATTCTAATATATATATATTTATATTCAAAGGGGAAAGGTTTCTTTTCATTTTTTTTTCTTACTTTCTTTTTTTTTTTTTTGAAAAGTCTCTTTTAATTACAGTATATTCAGCAGATGATTCACCAAATGCAACCTAAATTCACAAGAATCCTGAGAATTCAGTGAAGAAACCTTAGAGTAGACCAAATATCTCCCAAATTGGGTAATGGTGCCATGCTATCAATAAATCTTAGGAAAAAAAAAATTCAATAATACACCAATCTTAACCTCTCTTCTTGAGTGTGCCTGTCTCTAATATTATCTAAAATGTATATATTATGATGTAAATGTATACATTACAATTATACATTATAACATGTACATTTCAACTCACTAGCTAGCACCATTTGTTAAATTCAGATCTAAGATTAATATAACGATAGCCTTTACAAGAGCAAATTGTGTGAGCATTGGGAGAAAATGGACCACATCACGTGAGTACTTTGAAACAAGAACAGATGTTCTCAGAAGAAACAAATCTGTCTTTGTTTTTTTTTTAATGTTTTTATCCTCTTTATTCTACATGCAAATGTTTCTATAAGAAAGAAGAAAGCAAAGAAAGATGTGGAAAATATTGGCTATGGAAGCAGAACTGTTACAAATACAAACTCTTAAAACACCTATAGGTGGCATCTGTTCTTTAGGCAATTTTTGTACATCACTTAGTTTTTATGATTGGGGACGAGATGAAAGGAAGAAATACTAACACAAACACAGTCAGTTTAAGACATTGCTACATTAGTGCCATATTAGCCACTGAGATGCAAAACAAGCTTTGCCTCAGACCAGTGTTTTAAATGCTGCTGATATCCTATGGAACTTCAGCTCTTCTGGTTTGTTGAAATGACCATTATGGCCATATTAAAACAAAAATATTTAATGGTCCGTTTGACTTTAAAGCTTTGGGATGCGATGGTCTATGACCAAAAATGTGAAAAAATGAATAAATAATAACAGAAACCATTCATGACCCACTTCCTGGTTACATTTGATACCTCTAATCCCAATATTCTTACTGTAAATGAAGAAAAAAAGATTCACCAGCATCTCATTAAAATGTCAGGGAAATGAGTATTATTCAGTATTTATTTTCAAGGAATAAATACAGAAATCTCAGTGAGCTTCTGGAAAACTTCTGATACCAAAAGTGGAGTTTATCTTTAGTCAAGCCAAAAGCTCAATTCATTCCAAGAGAAGGAAAGTGATGTTTAAACTCAGCTGGAAACATAGCTGAATAGAGAGGAAGAGCAGATCTAATTTGTAGCCTAAGCATAAAACTGGACTGATAAGTGATGCAAGAAGCAGACACAAGTTAAAAGTCAAAAGATACAAATGGTTAGGTTTAAAAGCAGGAAGATCTAGTCTAGGAAAGACTTCTCTGGCAGATTCAAGCACAAAGCCAGTGAAAAAGCATCAGTAAAACAATGAATGTAAAAAGTCTGCCCTATAAATCAAGGGTGGTCCAGATAAGAAGGAGAAACTTTTTTCTTTTTAAGTTAGAATTTAAAATGGAACTGGTAGGAACTTAAAGCAATAGCAAGAATGACAAAACTCAAAGCCATCAATTGTCCTGCATCGCCCTTTTTCTTTTTAGTAGCTAGAGGTATAATCTGCAATTAGTTACGTGCTGGATGAATGTAGTAGATGAATGATTCCTTCTTTTATAGTTTAAGTAGTAAATACTAATCACAAAAAAATCTCTTTGATTCCCTTTAATAATCTGTTTAGATTATCACTGTTAGATCTAAATACACAAAACTTATTCGACACTCTCTAGTTGAATTTCCCAGGTAATGACACCTGTGTCTGGAGTTAAGAAGCACAATCACGGTTGAAAATCTCCAGGATGCAGATGTCTGTAGAAATGCAGTGCTGAATTGTTCACCATTGTAGAACCAAGGGCCTTTCAACAAATCCTCTGGGTAACATCACCTACATGCCACGCTTGATCTAGTCTCACTGCAAAATCATTTAGCATCATCTCTTTTAGTTAAGGCTTGTCTCACAGAAAATGGTCTAATTCTCTGATGAACAGGGTGTAGAGAATGAGGCATCCCAGATGAGGGACACAGACTAGATTGTTTTTTTTTTTTAACCTATCCCACAGAAATCTTATGGAAGTCCTATTTCTTTAAGGAGCCAAAACTAATAATAAAATCTAAATGAAAAATTATGAGAAAGCACTTTTTGAAAGAAAAATCATTGCTGATTGATGAGAAGATGATACTCAGAAGTTAGCAGATGGTTGGTTCCCTGTTTCAGCAGTTAGGGAATGGGAGTATGTGGTGGAAACACACATCTGTGCATTATTAAAGACACACACCTTAACAAGGTGAACTCTGGATTTTAATTGTTTCAAATGTATCTATCTATCTATAACAGAGTGTTCATATTCATGATTTTTTAAATTCCCCCCAGGAGCAATATAACCAGAAAAACTACAAGATATACTCCTCCCCGCTCCCCCCGCCCAATATACATTAGTTTGTTAGCAGACTTCTAAGACCTGACCAAACCAACTAACCCAGATGGTTTTGCTCATATGCAGGAGTAGAAATTCTTCCATCTGTCACAAAGTGCTATTTCCAAGAATAGGTGGGTAACATTTGGAAACTTTTTCTTCCTTGGGGGGGCGGGGTGGGGGACAGTAATTAAGGAGCAGCACCTCTACCGTAATCACTTTGCTTTACCTGAACATCTTTCTATTGGCGCAAGAAGGAAAAGGAACAATAACTTGCTTCCCTTTGGAACTCTGTTTCACATAAATCAAAATTTCTACGATACATAAGAGTATGAAATTCTCGCCCTTAGAAAGGCATAGTGATGACACATCTAAATGATATGGTAAATAAATACTCAAAACGAATGTCCGTGTTAGGTTTAAAGAACACCAAAAATATTTAAAAAGAGAAAACTTACCTTCGTTTCCACCGGCACCTTAGGTTAGCTGTGACTAACATTCTACTAAGCCTGCCGCAGCATTTATTTTCTGTCTTCCTACCCAGAGAGAATAGGTTAGGCAAGTAAAAGCAGGAGGGATGAGGACAAGAGAATAGAAGTAAAGACTAAGGAGAGTGACAGGGAGATAGAAAAGAAGCATTTTATTTTCTGTGCAAAAATATTTCAGGTTCTGGTTTTCTTGTTGACCACAGAAAGGTAGAGGTGTTTTATTTTTATAAACTTTTTGGTTTCCAAAGCACTCATTTTCTTTGAAAAACTTTTTAAATCGTATTTACTCAATCAGTCAGTTTGCTGTAACATTTCAAAGAGCACATTTCATTCTCACTGGAGTTCTCAAGTCTCGGGAAGAGCTGTCATCCTTCCTATAATAGATATGAAAAGCATAGGAAACCCTCTTCTACGCAGCCTCCCAGCGAGGTGTGATAAAGACAGGTGACCCAGTTACTCAGCCTGAGCACGTGCATCTTCCTGGAGGACCTGCTTCTAGTTAAACCTCACGAGAAACACCAGCAATATTTATTGAGCTTGAATAATGAAATGCGCCATCAAGCCTGCCACACATAACTTGCTCTACCGTGGGCTGCCCACCCTTTCCCTATGGTTCATCCTCTGCTCCGCTCTCCCAGGTGCTACTGGAGTGCTGCTACTAACCTCCAGCGGTGTAGCACAGAGACAAGCTATTCATATATTTAAGAAACTGAGCATCGGCATAGGGCCAGGCACCTTCTAGTGTGGAAGATGAAGACAGGTCCCTGCCCTTACACAACTTACAGTCTAGACTGAGGTGGGAGAGGATAGAGGGCAATACACAAATTAAAGAATATGAGATATTCTTGATTTCTATGAAGAAAAGAAAATAGGGTAATACGATGAAAAGTAACTGGAGTGGGGAGCAGGAATAGAGGATTGGCTACTTTATAGAATATTTCTCGAAAGGCCAATCTGTGGTTGATTTCTCGATTCTGGCTCTGCCTGCCTGGTGAGATGGTCAGAGGAGGCTTCTCTGAGGGGGTACATTTAAGAAGGAGCCCAGCATATAAATATCGGAGGGGACGGTAACAGCAAGAGCAGAAGCCCAGAAGGAGATTGGCAAGTCAGAGGAACGAAAAAAAAAAAGCCCATCAAGGCTGGAGCTTGCACCCAAGGGAGAGAGTGTGGGAGGAGAGAAGATGGAGGAGTAGGCAGAGCCCAGACCACAAGAGGCCCTCCACGACATGGTACAGAGACCCGGATGCAACTGGAAGCCACTGGGATGTTTTAAGCAAGGGGACCATATGATATAATTTAAGTTTTAAAAATCATTCTGGTTGCTATGGATGCACTACAAAAAAAAAAAAAAAAAAAAAAGGCCAATTATGGAAACAAGGAGCTGTTCTGGGAAGCTGCTAAAAGCAGGAAGTGAAAGTGACCTGGACTAAGGAGGTAGCGTAGAGATGGAAGTGTGAGATTTGCATGTATTTTAGAAGTGGGGTCAACAGGGCTGGAGACTGGTTTAAGGGATGAAGTGGGAAAGAAGGAAAGAAAAGAATCAGTGGTTCATCGTAGGTTTGGTCTGAGAGCCTGGGTGGATGGAGGCACCCTCAACTGAGAAGGGAATGATTCCTGAAAAAGTAAGGCATGACTAACCCATAAGCTGGGGGAGCTGACTGCTACTTGCGTCTTTCCCACCCAGTAGCAGAAACACTCAGTACCATCTCCTGGCAGCTTCCTACAGCTGAGAAGTGTGACTCAAAGTTCACGGCTTGCATGATTCTTAGAACGGTGTTAATTTGCACCTTGGGCCACCACTGTCTACTAATGATACAAGGTTATTGGTTCTTGTCTCTCTCCTCCCTCCCTCCCTCCCTCTCTCTTCTACCTTTCTTCCCTTCCGTCTTTTCCTTCATTCCTTGCCTCCCTCCCTCTCTCCCTTTCTTTCTTTTTTTCCTGCTTGGTTTCAGTTATGTGCTCCAGCCCATGCCTTGAGACTGGAACAAGGAGAGCCCCTAACATTACAAAGCAAACCCTGCCAGACCATTCAATAGAATCTTTAAATTGTGATCACTGTGCAAAATGAACCTATTCATCTCAGCTGGGAGACTGGAGCATCTCAATTTTGAAATGGAATGAATCCAGGGCAGATATATCTCTCAAAGAACAAATGACTCCACAAAAGATGAGAAAGAATCTTGTCCCTAATTTACTGCCAAATCTCTACCTTAAATCATAAATTTACAGCATTGCTTAACATGGTGAGCTGAGGACAATCTCAAGTTTTCTTATGATAATCTCTCCCCATGAAGCCACTTTTCAAGAACTGAGGGCAATTTGCTCCAGGATAGGCAGAAAGATGATTTTGTGAAAATTAATTCTACTCTTGTTTAAATATAACTCTAAAACATACAAATACTTTCCCACCATTGTCATGATATAATTAATACAAATTAGGCTTCCTTTGATGATATAAAATGTTACTGTACCATGCGGTCTTTTTGACTATGTGATCTTATTGTTCAGCACTAAAGACAGACAGACAGACAGACAGACAGACAGACACACACACACACACACACACACACAACACAATTTTAAAGACGACAGAGATTGAGCTACAGAGATTTTAACCAGAATATGCACTAGAACCCACTCCTCTTAATAAATTTTCAATTTATGTCTGATTCCTTGTGAATTGACCCTTTTGTAATAAAAATAAAAATGTCTAAATATGAATTGAAAGGTTTAGTTAATTAATCTTAATAATTAATATTTTGCTTTAAATGAGAATTAAGAAGCATAATACATCGTCCGTTAGTCTTTATACACACACACACACACACACACACACATATTTTCATACCTTCTCTACCTCCATCCACCTCTTCTCAGCCTTCTCTGCGCTGCCCCACCCACCTCCACCCCCAGCTGGAAGTGTACAGCTCTCCAGTAATTCAGCTGTACTTTTTGTAAATCATCACTCTGAACCTTGTATTACAGATTGTTAAAAAATATATTCATTTCCTCCACGTCTATGCCCTTTGGAAAACAGAACATGCTACCCCCTTCTAACCCCGAAGACTAAGCAGAACACCTAACACCGAGAAGGTGCTCAGCATAACTAGGAAAAAAAAAAAACCAAAAAAACTAAGGAGAGAATAAATAGAATTGAATGAATTAAATAAAAAATTAGTAAATAGGTTGAGGGAGGGAGAAGAGCTAGAAGAGAAGCAGAAGGGAGTTGAAAACTGTAATTTAGTGATAGATTGAATTAGGTCGATTTGGGAAGGTATTTGGTATAGTAATAAATACATATAATTGAAATAATAAGTGAATACATAGAATTGGATAAAAAAAATAAATCATAGAGAAAATTTGCTATGAGTGGAAGAAGAAAAGGACGGAGAGCAGAGGAGACCTCCACATTGCATTTTGGCAGCTAAGTGAATTAGGAGTTAATTCCTAATTCATTTTGGAGCTAAAAGACACCAGGCAGCAGATAAAAGTAAAATAAAGATACTACTTTTTGTTTTAAATATATTTTTCCCAGCCAGAAAAAAATACAGCTTTTTGAGAAACTAATATAAGGATGAAAGCAACATTTATAAAGAGATGCCAGTTCCTCTGAATACATAATGTTATTTAGTTTTGTAATTTGAAGCTGATATGGTTTACTGCAGCTTTACAAATAAAGAGGCAGAGCAAATCTCCACAGCCTGTCCCGGTCACGCGGCTATGGGTCTCAGTGCCCAGTCAGTCTGTCTGCAAAAATCTCTCCATTGTGCTCACTTATTCTCACAACTTTGTCATGGTTATGCACCTGGGTTGTCCCAGTCTAGAGATGTGAGGAGGAATAAGGTGAGGCCAAGCAAAGGGCATGCAGGAAATGGGAGAATATTGCTAAATGTGAAACAGAAAATCTCATTTGAGGGGCTAACGAAAACTATTATCTGATTTTACATTAATTTTTAAAATTGATTTGTAAGACTGGGGCCAAGCCCTAACACATAGAACATACTAATAAAGCTAAAAGAAGTCAGAAGTTTATACTGGAGATGAAAGTGGAGGGTTACTACATCATACCTGTGTGCACCTGCAGCAGACACTTTGGATGCTCTCAGCCACGTCCCCTCAGCCAACCTTGGATGTCAGCCATGGAAGCTGAAGACCGTTATTGTAAGCTCACACAGTCTAACAGTCCCCACCTCAAGCAGGGCCAGCTCTCGGGCCTTCTCTAAAGTCATGGCTGTCTTTCCCGCCTGCATGCAAGAACAACCAAGTAGTGGGGAAGATGAGAGGAAGGCTGTCGAACAATGGGAGGGATGGAGCTAATGGATACATGCCCCAATCTCCTGTCATGTGAGTGGACGATTCTTGAAGGCATCCATTACAATACCCTCCTTCTCCCCCATGTCCGCATGACTCATGGCAGAAACCTTGACATTGGCGCTCACACTGGTGTTTCTTCCTTCACTGCTCATTCTCTCTGCTCCTGAACTCTCATTTCTGGGGCTCCCTCCCAAATAAACCACCTGACCCTAAGTTCTTGTCTCAGGCTCTGCTATCAAGGGAACTCAGATGAAAATGGCACTTATAGAGCAATTGATCATTTCCTCCCTAGTAACTCAAACATTACAACAATCTTGTGAAGTAGGAAATATATCAATTGCCTCTGATGAGATGACTTTCCCAAGGTCACGAGGTGATTAAATCATGAAATTAAATCAAGATTCCAGACTTCTTGACTCCACAGGTAGGGCCCTTCCCATTAACCTCTAGCTGCCTGAAGTCCATGAAGTCTAGAGAGGATGGGGAACGGTGGTCTCCTCTCACCGTTAAAGGCAGACTATATTGACCAAACTCGAAGTTGTGAAGAAGTGGCACAGGTCTCTGAGAACAATCACCAGGCTCTCCAGCATGAGGGGCAACAGGGACCCACGAGGACCATGGAGGGCTTTTGAGGAGGTGAGATCACCACCATACTTAATTAGCTTACATCTATTTGAGACAAAAGCCATGAGGCATGGTCTCTGAATCCAAAGTTCCCTCAGGTTCTATGTTTCTAAACAATTACCATATCCCAGATGGGGAACTTTATTTTGGATACAAGCTATGGTCATGGGGTTTTAAAAGTATCCCAAGACAGAGTTCTGTGAAATGGCATTTCTATATCAACCCCTATGTTTGCAGCACCTCCTTCCCAAAATAGAAAGTACTAAATCTAAGGTAAGCATGGCAAAGAAGGGATATTTCCAGCCTATCTCCTTGGAGTGACAATTACAAGGTCTATCGCTTATGAGACTGATGGTATTAGCTGATTGTCCACTGTGGACAAAGGAAGTTCCCACACAGAATGGTCCCGGTCGCCTGAGTGTACCCTCTTATCCTCCTAACATCTGGTTTGTGCAACTGGGGGATCCAGAAAGATGGATTAGCAGAACGATGACCTTATTTTGATCCTAGTTCACTAAGATGATGATCCTTCTCCCTCTTAAAATAACATGTATGTAGGTTTTAAACATGAGAAATTATAGCTTTCCATCTCACTAGAAATATCATCTCTTTATGGTACCCACTAAAATAAAACTTGCAAGACAAGCACATAGAGAAAAAAGTTAAACCAGAATATCATCAAAAATAGATCAAGGGTATTTTAATTCAAATGTATTTGTCTCCCCTTAAGTAAGACTTAAATGAAACTGACCCCTAACGCATCAAACGTGGCCTTGGGTAAAGCATGCAAAATGGCTACCTTGGCAAACACGACTAATTTTCATATTCTATCTTACACTTTCATGCGATGGTTTGGATACAGCATGGTAGTGAACTTCAGACTGCTGACTGCTTTATCCATGCACCGTGAATTCCTGATTAGCTGGGGACACCAAGCAGAAGGAAACTGTTTCCATCAAACAGTGTGAAATCGCTACCTACTTCTGGCTCTATAAAGGAAGATGAGTTTAATTGGAAAGTTCAATACCTACAATAAAGGCACTGTGGATATTTCTGGGGGTACAAAGACAAAAAAGGCTAACTCACTGTAATCAAGGAGCCTACAGTCTACTGGGAGAGATAAAGAAATAAAAAATAGTTGCGTGGGAGAAATGGGTGCAGCGGTGTCCCTGGGTACCCTGCTTGCGGGCCACTTAGTCTGTCTGGAAATCTGAGTCATTAACTATTCTTTTCTCTTTACGTTTTTCATTCAGGACCATCATTTCTGTAGCCTTCTCAACTCTAAATAGCCCTGTCTTTGGCAAGCATGGTGGATTCTCAAAACTGAAGATTCTTCTCATGCCTGCATTAGACTCTGTTAATAACAGCTAAATGTGTATTTTACATATCAGACACCAGTCACCAGACACCATTCTGAGTCTTACCTATATTGATTAGTTTAATACCCACATCAATCCCACATGGTTACTACGGTATATTATTTTTGACAATATTTGCTGCCCCTTCTTATAAGCCTTTCACTTTAGAGGTCCATTGTTCATGGAGGATTATATTTCCTGTCCCATTTTGTCAGGCATTTTGTGTGGTTCTTGTCATGGCCAAAGAATTATGAGCAGAAGTGTCTTAGGTCACTTAGAAGGTTTAAGAGCCTCACCAGCTCTCTTTCTCCTTTGCTACAAACCTAAGATGTAACAGGTTGGGGCTGCTTCTTTAGCTAGGGTCCAGAAATAAAGAGGAAATGAAACAGAGCTGCATTACTGTGCGTGGAAAATAAGATTCTGGTTTTTAAGGTCACTAAGATTACACGGAGGCATTTGTTACTGCAGCATAACCGAACCCAGCTATCTAATGCACAGGTCCTATTATTATCCACACTTTATACTTGAGGAAACTGAGGCAGAAAAAAGTTTAGTCAATTTTTCAAGGCCACATAAGTAGTAACTACTGGGATTTGAATCTGGGCAGTCTGGTTCTATTTTGCCCTTAACTACTACACTATACAGCCTCTATTTACCAAAGGATGAACCAACGGTGGCTAAAACATGAAAAGATTAATCCTCGCAGTAAAATATTCTACACATGCCCTACGGAAAAAATATAAAGCTAAATCAGTGTATATAATAGGCATCCCTTTAATTTCTGGGTGCATAAAAGACAAAGAAAGACAAAAAAGAAAAAGGCATCAAAATAAAATGGGTAAAGAGAGAAACAGAGAAAAATCATAAGGAGAAAACAGATTAAGAGAAATCTCAATATTTGTCAAATTGCTGAGAGGTAAATCTCTCTTCTGGAAAAACAGAACTCAAGATTTTTATCTTTAAAATGCTGTCAGAACACAGAATATACAAAAGCGTTTAGTAGCACATATTTCAGAAGCATTAAATTGTTTTTTTTTTTTTAATATACCTTCATAAAATAAACTCCTTTGTTTGCAATCTATATGGGATGACAAGTGGCATATCACACCCAGGGGAATGCCATTTACATACCTGGAATGGTCCTGTCATTTTAACTTTCAGATTTTTCAGAGCTGGTAAGGAGTAATCTAGGTCAGTAGTTCTCACATTCTAAACTGAATAAGAAGCATCTATGGAAAAAGTTAAACATTCAGATCCCAGGACTCTAGACTTTTTTTTGTCATTTGCCAACCTTTATTTTTCTCTTCAATTCTGTTTTCCTATTTTAATTTTTTCCAGGCTATCTCCTGCCATCTCTTATTTCCCCAGTCCTTTCTCCCCTCCAGTGTCTCTCCTAAGGTCGCCACCATCAGGTCCCTCAAGCCATTAAGCTGACAGTTACCGGACCTGTCCCTTCTCCCTCACTTCCTGGGCTGCCGCCAGGCTGGGCAACTCTGTTTCCTAAGTGTCGCCCGAAGGCATTCTCTCCATTAGATCCCACCCTACTGCACCGGCTCTGGCCTCTCCATTCTCACTTTAGGTATTGTCTAGTTGTGTTCTCAGTCTCCCTATCTACCAATCTTTCACCCGGCGGTCAGAATTATTATTCTTCAACAGAAATTTCTTCATGTCAGTTCCTTAAAATCCCCAAAGGCCACTAAGGGTCTAGGTACAATAAAAGCATACATATAGACCTTAGAGATTTGGTCCCAGCATAAATTTTTATAACCTCACCTTTCATAACACATATAATTTTTCAACTACAGCAGACTGTACCAGGTTACTTCAACAGTTTAATCCTATGCACTCTGAGAATCTAAATCAAATATTGCCACATCGAAGCCCTTCCCACCAATTCTTTAAATCATTATAACTATTTCTTTCATCTGTATACTAGAGAACAAGAATAGTAGCTACTTCACAAGGTGTGTGAAGATTAATCAAGGTAATATGTGTAAAACATTTAATAGTGACTAGTGTCTGGTACATGCTAAGGGAACGTTACCAATTGTACTGATGGTTTAAATATCTTTCTCCCTACCATGCATGTGATTATGAAACCCACATTCAAGGCCTGGAATAGAGGCCCATAGCAAACTGAAATTTCAACAGTATCCTATCATGGCAGATAACCTTAACTCTGTCGCATCACAAAACCTTATTGGAATACGACATCTGCAAGCAAAGAGATGGTTTCCACAGAAGTTTCTTCCTCCCTTTTTCCATTCTTCCCTCCCTCCCTCCCTCTCTCTCTGTCCATGTTACTGGTTGAAAAAGAAACTGGTTGAAAAAGAAATACCAAAAGACTTGTCTAAAGGCCACCTACTATGGACCACGCACTCCATTTTCTACGCCCCACTAAGTCTCATCGTTATCTAATGCTGTACAGTGTTAGATTTCTCATCTACTTTACAGGGGAAAATACTGAGGCTCAGAGACTTTAAACAACATGAACAAGGTCATTTAGGTTGAAAGTGGCAGAAACCAGATTGGAACTCATATCTTCATGACTCCACAAGTTTTTTACCTATACACCTCAATTTTTCAATGAGATAAATATTTGTATTAGTCAATACATTAGAACTTGAGATCAGTATCAGTGGCTGGTAAAATAATATTAGTCACAGATTTTAGAGCTATTTTTCTTTTCTTTTCTTTTTTTTTACAATATATCCTTATCAGCAATTGAGAAGCAAAGATGATTTTAAAGACATCCTCTCAAGATATTCATTTTTTGTTTCTTTTTATACATTACTGGGGATTATCTCCTATTCTGATATATTTGGTAGATTTTTAGGTACCAACTCAACTTGCAAAAATCATTTCAAATACATAATTCAGTGAACTTATTATTTCTTCTTCCTAAACCTTTAGTGTCTAGCACATGGGCACCAGAAATTCTCTGGGTCTGAATCACTGGTTGCGGCTTCCATGGCTGGGGATAGAGGCTTAGTTTGAAGACAGAAGGAGTTAAGAGGCAGAGAAAGGGCTGCTGAAGGTCACAGAGAAGAAAAGACAGGGTAAATCAAGGATGAGACTGTTGGAGGTTGGTGATCAGCTAGTTAGTTGGTGAAGAAAGAGGAAAGAGTGTTCTGAGGAGAGAAATTAGGAGGGACTTGGGAGAGCTTTGAAGGGTATATGGTGGGGTGACTCTTCTTGAACAAGCCCATGCACTGGCTCCAGAGCTATACATGCTATATCAGCTGCTCACTACACTGACTACTCAGATGGCCTTTTACCTCCAACCCAGAATTGGTCCACTGTGGCCAGAATACCACCTCCCAGTTCTCTCTACTCTGTGACCCAGAAGCAAGCTCTCAGCCTTCCAATGCTTCTAAACGATGCTTCCTTTCCACACCCCTCTTACTAAAGGTAGGTCTTATAGAATGCAAAGCACTAAAATAGGGTTCTTGCCAATTTCAGAGGGTAGACAGTCCCAGAGATGGCATAGGGATTGCTAGGGGGAAGGGCTGCAGGAGGCTAGCATGGATGATGGGACATGAAGTAAGTGCTATACTTCGCATTAGGGCTTAAGATTTAATTATCACAATGCTGTGAAGTAAGCATTGTAATCCCATTTTATAGATGATGAAAGTAAGAAGTTGGGATGTTAAATTATCTTGGCCAAGGGCAAACAGCTAGAAAGTAGATCCAAAGCCAGGTTTATCTGTGTCAAGCCTGCATGCTTATACTAAACTGCTTTCTGAACGGATGACGAATGTGTGAGTGGCATGTAGGACCAGGCATAGTGACCGGCACTGCTCCTGAAAACAACCTGGTAGAGGAACAAAAGGTACATCTTTGAGATGATACTCAGGCTGGGTGAGAATGGGGTGGGTGTGCAAGTCAGCAGGGAAAGCCCAAGGAAGACTATGGATAAGGAAAGGAAAATCCTTATAGGCCCTTAATCATGCTCCTGGGGAGAGGATATTTGCTATGGGGGCATTTGCATATGGGGGCATTTGCATATGGGGGTTATTCAGTGAACTGACATTGACTGGGATCCACCTGTAACATCTCTTGGAACTCAAGAGTCCCACAGTTAGATTTGTGGTGGGTCAACCTGGTCTCAGTAACCTTTCGTTCTCCCATTGATTTTGAGATAATGCTGGCTGCAAGACTCCAAGTGGCCAACGCCTGTGACTATCTTTTTCAGGTTTAGTGCAAGGCCTAGACAAGGTAGTTATATGAATGTTTATAAATTCAGCTTATGAACATTGAAATTCAAATGGTGAGTGAACCAACATGCTCTAACATGAACATAGGGAGAAAATGTGGGTATGTGCTTATTACATCTAACTGTCCTGTTTGAAACTACATATGCTCCTCTGACTCACTATCCCAGCTATTGTTCATGCAGTGCTGTGATCTGATCCAGCTCCCCTGGGATCAGTGATAATACAGTTTGGCACACAGCGGGTGCCCAACAGATTATCGTTACTTGTTATTATTCGTTTATAAAAACATTTGTAAATTTATATTTAAATGATTTTTAAAAATCAAGTAATAGAAATAAATAGTACCTTGGAAAAAAGTTCACAGTTAGAAATCAGGAAAAAGTCCGCAGAGATTGAATTTTAAAATGACAAGTGTAAAGATCCTCTTTACTCTAAGAACAAATATCCATCCAATGGTTTCACAATAACATTTATGTTTTTATTATTGATTATTCATTAACTCGATAACTCATCAAATACTGCTCATTTATATAACCTGCTAGGCTTTGGCTAGTGGCTGGGGATAAAAGGAAAAATATGTTAAGATCCCTGCATCAAAGTTACTAGAGTCTAATGAAGGAGACAGCTGTGTAAAAAATGTAATTCAATGCTTCAAGTGCTCTAACAGTAGTGTGTACTCTGTATTCTATCGTAGGAACATAGTGAGAGGGAGAAGGTATTTGTGTACGTGTGTGTGTCTGTGTGTGCCTTTGGGTCTGGGTTCGAGATTAGGAAGATAGTGGTTTTCAGGTGAGACTTCTTAGAGACAGCAAAGCTGATGCTCCTTAATGGATGAGCAGGAACTAGTGCTCCAGGCAGACCAGAGATGGAAGGACATTCTGTGCAGAGTTGAAAGAGGTTGGCCAATTCAGAGAATAATGAACAGTTCTATGTGTTAGGGAAGTGGAGAGTATTTTTATAAGAGGTAGGAGATGAGCCTAAAGAGGTAGCCAGGAGTAAATCATAAGGACATTTAGCCTATAAAGTACAAAGTAAAATAAAACTTTATATTTTATCTTTTAGACCAAAAAGAGATCTTTAAATATTTTCAATAGGCAGCAATGTGTTTGCTGTATTAAGATCATTCAGTTTTGCTATAGACAACAATAAAAACAAATGGGATGAATAAAACTCATGTATTAAGCACAGAGGAAAAAATGGTAACCTCTGAGATCTGTTAAACAGAGAAAATATAGGCAGCATATGTATTCTGAATAAAGATTTTAAAAGATGGGATAAATAAGAGAGTTACTTGCCAATAAAAAGAGACGGAAGTACATAGCAAACCTTAAATATTTATAAAGCTCAGAACATGTCTGATTAATAGCTGTCATCCCTAAACTGGTCAACCCATTGGTGACACCCATTCTGTTCCCATTCTGGCCCCATGTTTTCTCTGCTTGAGACACGCAGATAAAACATATATCTGATCATCAGGTTAACTGGTGAGCCACAGCTGTGACCGGGTCTATTTTCCCTGTGTCCCTCCAGTAGGGGAAGTGTGTGATGGCCCCAGATACCTCCCAGCTACTGTATCCCATTTCTTAGCCCTCACTCTGGTCCATGTAACCATCCCAATCAGCAGAGAAGGATGATATTGCAGAGAGAAAACAAGATATAAGAACATTATGATACCAAGAACTCGGGTAGAGTAGACATTCCATCCCTCCTGCACACTATCCTAAGTGTAGGTATCTGCCTAATCTTTTCCCCTTGCTTTTTGCTGCATGCTTTAAGTTGCCACATGAGACATCATAATTTAGTCTATGAGCCTTTCTGTTCCATGACTTTTAGAGCAGTTGGCCTGAGTGTACTTGGAGTGTCAAGGTGATTTCTCACGTGACACAGGGAATGACATGATCAGATTATTGTTTTAGAAAAATCAACTTGGCCCTTCAAGTATAAAGCCTGGGAGGAGAGTGAGGGTGGAGGCAGAGAGACCAACTCCTGACTGACTTTTTTAGCCAAAGAAATGCAACTCATATTTCACAAATAAAGGTTTAGACAAGAACTAGGAGCTCCAAGCACACATGGGAGGAAATGTCCTGAAGAACTGAATTCTTTACTGTTCAACTCAACTCCCAAAACTCCACAAAGTCCATGCAAAATATTATATAGAGGAGGAAAAAATCCTAATGTCAAATAAAGAAAGGCTGAGATTTCTCCATATCCACCTAGGATTATCTATTCTTCCTGGTACACCGAAGGTGTCAGGAGAGCTTGCAGAGATAATGGCCCACCATGATTACAATACCGTTCATAATCTCTCATGCAGGCCAGCAGGATGCCCCAAAGAAACTGAAACCAGCCCACTAAAAACACCAGGAGAAGGAAATAGCCAAATGATAATTCGAATGCCTCACAATAAGTAGTAAACCAGTGGGGTTTAAGGAGGAACCTTAGATTTAGAGCTAGCCAGACTTGGCTTCAAATTACTGCTCTAGCAGCTACTAGCTGTGTGACCTTGGACAAACCCCTAAATATCTCTCAGCCTCAGTCTCTCTGAGTTGTACACTGATAAGAATAACAATCACTTTCATCAGGGGCTGTGGTAAGAGATACATGAAGTAACATAGAAAATGTGTCCAGCACAGACTCCCTCCCATGTTTGCCCTATTCATGTTTAATTCCATGTAGATTAATAAATGAATAATTAGCAACTCATATAATGACTATTCCAATAGCCTACCTTAAAGTCAATAATAATTGTTTGTCTAAATGAGACTACAGTATTCTTATTTCTTCAGTCCCTGGTTTATATCAATGTTAAAAACATGCCCCTTTAAGCATCCTAAGACTGCTGCTATGTTGCTAAGAAAACTGACATAGAGATAAGCAAAGCTAATGTTGAGTCACTTGGATTTTCAGCAGATGAGCTTTGGAGAAACTCCAGCAAATTTTCCTTTCAAGGGATCACTGTTTGGCCATGGGCTTTGGCATATCTTAAGGAGCTTACAAATTCCTGTGGCAGTTAACTCAGCTCTAAGGCCACTGTGTGAAGCCAGCGTCACTTACAAGGCCCTAAGAGACGGAACATGCCCCAATGCCATCTTCCGTACTAAACTCTATCACATCTCAAAAAAAGTCCTAATAGTTCCAAGTTTCTCTTACATTTCTTTCTTAAAATTATGGTTTTTCAACCTAACTAAAAACATCCTTTTATTGTTAAATTTCAAAATGGAGAAGATGAATCTAAGAGGCCAAATTATATAATGGGCAGTTCAGAACGGTAATTTACCCAAACAAAGAAATTGAGCAGCCCTCTTTCTCTGCTACGATAAGGGAATCTTTTATCAGACGAGCCCCCAAAGTTTCAAAGAGAGATGCAATACTTAGGAAAGAAGCACCTTTAATAGCCAAGACATCACCCACAGGAAAGGGAGCGTGGGCACCTGTCAGTAACACACTACACTGCTTGACTAAGGGTGAGTATCCCCAAAGTGTTCGTGGAATAAATCTGTAAAATGGAGATCAGAGGACTCTAGAAAGTTAGGTGACTTGATTGCAATTCAGTCCTCCTGTGTCTTCAATGAGCAACCAAAAGCCCCAAAATTTTAAATGACATGGCCAAATTCTTAGAACTAGTAACAACGTCAGAACCTGGGACTCTGGGAAATCACTCCAGCAACTTCTCTATCGAGACACAAGTAATTCTCCATCCAGGCTGAGGCTGAGATGCTGGGAGCATCTGCTGCTGAATGTTAACCATAATTTCTAAGTTTTCTTTTAAATTTCCTTTAAATTCTGAGTTAGAGTTGACATATGATAAACTGCACATATTTAAGGAGGACAATTTGATAAGTTTGACATATGAATAAAACCATGAAATCATCACCAAAATCAAAATAAAGAACATATTCATCACCCCAAAAAGTTTCCTCACACTACTTTAAAATTCCTTCCTCGTGCGCCTCTTCAAGCAACCAGACCTGTCTTCTGTCCCTACAGATCAGTTTGCATTTTCTCGATTTACATAAATGGAACCAGACAAGATGTACTTTTTTGTCTGGTATCTTTTATTGTGAGCATAGTTCATTCTTGTGTTTCAGTAAAAAAAGAGGTGGTGGGGAATATTTGGCTCACAAGTTGCGGTTTTCCAGGCTGCTGGTCTGGTTATAGAGCCCATGTGCTTAATCTGTATGCGATACCTTACCCAGAAGAGGTTATTGCAGGCAAAACATGATTAAATTTTGGAAGATGGACAACGTGGGGAGGGCATTAGTGTTTGTGTGCATTGGGGAGTAGAGGGAATGTGGGTTGTAAAGTGAGCATTAAGGTAGGAAAGATAATAGACAGATACATAATGCTAAGGAATTGAATGTAGTCTGTAGACACTAGAAAACCTTTGCAGAGTGTGGAGTGGATTAGATGAAGAACAGAACAGACAGACTACAGAAACCACTGAATTCAGGTAAGAAGCAAATAATTCTGAATTTAAAATATTCTGTAGTAGAGAAGAATAAATGAAAGGTATAAATAGAAAAGATAGCTACATGATCTGCTGGATGACTGAGATGGGGTTTGGGAGGAGGATCGCACAAAACTGAGGGTTAGCTTCCAGATTTCCAGCCTGTTTAACTTGGTCTTGCCACTTATTTTAGATGAAACAAAGAAAGGGTGAGCTGGGTTTGGAAGAAACACTGACAAGCTCTATTTTGAATGTCCTGAGTTTGAAGTATTCATGGTATATAGAAGTTGAAATGACTAGTAGGTAATCAGAAATGTGAGCTAGCATTCCAGAGCTAGAGAGAGCAGATTAGTGTTATATATCTTTATATACACAGACCCACAGCCCTTTGAGTCGAAAGAACTGGGTTTTCTTTGATCGCTGTCACCCACAAACTGCCACAACTCCCAGTGAAATGATATGAGTTGTACCTAACGATATCATGGAAGCCATGGTTGGCATTTTTCAAATTCGAATCATAGTCCAGGGCAAGAAATTGATAAAGCAAAACTACAGTGACTGACTCATCTCTTCTTTGTGCCTAGAGCCATCTGCTTAGACACAGGGAAGTACATGGAAGTGAGTCAAGTTTAAGCCTATTGCTTTCTTTTAAACAGCACCCTTGGATCTCCACCACCAGGGAGACCTGCTATGTGCTGAGGGGCCTGGAGATAAGACATCTATAGAAGAGCTGGAGCTGGAGTGGTTGGTGAATCAGCTCTAGGGGCTTTCTCTCCAGAAACAGTGCTTTGGCTGGACCCAGGGAGTACCTTAAAATGCTTTACAGCATCTTGTATGCAAGGCTACTCTCTGGGTTCTCTTCATACACGTTCCCTTCTCTTTCATGTGTAGGTTTCTATCTGCCTGAGCTAGAAAGAGACTGCAGAATGATGATCAATTTAGCAAGTTCTCTCTTCTAAAGCCAGCAGTTCAGTGTTTCCTTTTGTTTAGTTCCTTGTTCTCTGGTGCCCTCCTGTGTTCTATTCTCAGATAACAATTTACAAGGCTCAACTAAAGTAAGCTCAAATACCGGTGACTCTTCCTTTGATAACATAAAGTGACCGGATTACTATATCCCACAGGCTTCGGTGAGTTTTCACACATATGTTTCCACATCAACAGCAGGTGTTTTAAAACCATTGAAGATAATCCCCAATCTTTAGCACATTATCTGCCATAAAGTAGATGCCAAAAATTGTTTGCCAAATGACTGAAGGTCCACAGAGTTAAACAAAGAAGTCTATTGAGTCTTCTTGGCATATTCTATTACAGCGAATTTATAGAGAATTGTCGAATCACTTCTTTAGCTTGAATTAAATGTGTGCCTCCTTTATAAACTACAACAGTAAGTATAAAGGAAGAGTTTGCCTTTTACTTCAGAGGGCATTTCTTCATTCAAAAATTTATTGACCTCTAAATACCACATTCCATTTTAAATGCCTGGAAATCAGTCAAAAAAAAAAAAAAGATACAGTTCTTGCTCTTAGGAAACACAAAATCTAATGATAGAGACATAAAAGTAACTCCACCATTTTAGTACAGAGTGAAACCTGCTATAATAGATATTCACTGGGCATCTTTGGATCGCAAGGGAGAAACAGATAATTCAAATAAGAAATAATTTATGTCACAGACTAAAAAGCATTAGAACTGCTTGTGGCCTATCTGTCTTATCCCACGCAAAGATTTTGAGTCCTTACAAGGTATGTTATCTCATATTTGTACAATCCAAAAACTCCAAGAATTCTGACTGGCACATAGAATGTACCCGGGTTTTTAACTGATTCACTGAACTCTTCTATATATTGGTTTCTACCTCATTTAAAAAATAAGAAAATAAAACACTGGAAGAACTACATGGAAAACAACAACAACAACAAACACTCCTCCATCCTCCTAATTACTGGGAAGATAGAGATCAAGGCTACGAATTAACAGCATGTGCTCTGTGTTACCTATTGCGATCTCACATCACACCAAAGTTGCTAAGTCCAAGCACCATGTCCCAGCCACATTTCACAGATGCGTCCTCCCCTTTTTTACTATCCACAAGAGCCTTGTCTGCCTCCTGTCTGGTTACATCTACATTATCATAGCATTACTTTAGCTATGATAAAATACCTTGGGATATTTTATCCACTGCAATCAGACTATGATTCCATATCTACTACTTCATAAAGCCATTTTTCTATGTCATCCTTTTCCAGATCAAACGCAAAATCAGACCACTTTTCAATACAGCCAGGGCTAACATCTAAGGGGCTAAACTGTTATCTCTCTGAGGCTGGAGGCTAGCCTTATCACGTTTGTTCTCTAGCGCCTGACTCTGAAAAACAAAAAATAAGACTTCAAAAATATTATGGAATTCGACTTGAGTCAAATGCTTATTGCAAACTTTTCCACCAGCCAGTGCCGTGGAGCCTGATTCGCCCATTTCTACCTAGTTCCCAAGCTCACATTCTCCTTCTCGCAAATGGTTTCCTTGGCTTCCAAGATCACAATCTCCTTCTGCTTCCAAGAATTTGCTTGTAAACTTCCGCGTTCTTGAGATCATCTCCCAGCGCCTAATGGCAACATCGCATCTTTCCCCGCCCTTGGAACTGTAACCCAACACCAGCTCCTTTGGGATGCTGGACAACACCGTGGAGAGAACAGTTTTCTGAGTTGAGCACTGAACTTGGGCTCTAGTTCACTTCCTTCCCTTTCAGGCACCGCGTCTAACACTATCTCGTGCTCAGTATCCCCATCTGCGGAATGGGACTACTGACACCCACAGCACTGAGTGTTCAATAAATGATGGTGTCTTTTCCTCACTCCCTCTCTGATTAATCCCACCCATTTTCTTATCTAATATCAACTAGTACTATGATTATTGAATATAAACTGATTATAGCCCGGTTTTTATTTTTGTTTCTTGTGTTCTTATCTCTTATTTAATCTTCTAAGGGCAGAAACCATTACTTATTTGTGGCAGGACACTACTTAGTATTTTAGATACAAGATGCTATTGATTCTTTACCTCACGACCCCCACCAACCAGCCTGCTCCTGAAATCCTGCCTTACAACCTGGAGGTCTTGGCTGTCCTGGGGGAAAAAACAAAACAAACAAACAAACGAAAAACTCTTTAGTTCTATATCCAAACAATCTGATAAATTACAGGGGTTGGTTAATTCTACCTTATAGTGGAAGTCACCTAAAGTGGGGAGAGGGGGGATAGGCGGGTACACGACTTCAAGTTGTGAATCAAGGAGAAGGCAAAGGCAAGGCTCTGTGTACATTATTCTTGATCTCAGCCCCTTCACCTGATGCCCTCATTCTCGCTTAGGGGAACAAAATCTTCCTTTTATTACAAGTTTAAATAGCGGGTCATTCAGATGCCTCAGCCTTCTTTTCTCACTCAACTCAAATTTCAGATGTATGAATTACCACAGTTTCATATTATTTTCTGTGTAAGGAACAACAAAAATTCAAAGCGTCACATACCCTAGAGCATTACGACTGTATACCTAGAGAACCACTAGGATTCCTTGCAGTCTGGAGGTAGGATACACCTGACATGCAATCCACTGTGCCTTTCTACCGTCACCACTACAGCCTAGCGTGAGATTAAGAGCTTTGGATGGTTCAGATGTTAGCTCCCCAGTTAGCAGCATAACGCCTTATTTATCTTACACGCCTTCTTCAAGCTTCCACAAAGCTACTTCCGGTGCACATCAAAGTAGATGAAAATTCCCTTTCTTCCTTTTTCCCTGCCTTACCTTAAATAAATGTTTTGCCTTTCTCAGTCTAGCCATGGCCTTTTGTGCTGGAATTGATCTGTTTCCTTGTCCATCTCCCCAACAAGACTTGAGAGCAGGGACCAGTCATATTTGTCCTAATCACTGGATATCAAACGGAATGGCTGGGACATGCTAGGCACTCAGCAAGTGCTTGTTAGAATACTGCTTCTTAACAGACCATGTTAGACTTAGGCAGAGGCACTGCTGAGTGAATTTTAGCAAATTTTAGCAAAAGCTCTAGAAAATCATCTCTCTATCATCTTAATGTGCCAGGAACATGAATCTCAAATGTCAATTCATTTCACTTCTACCTCATGATGCTCTCAGTGTCCACATCAGACTGTTCACTGAAGCATGGGAAGCCTGGCTGCTCACTCCACTAGCTTAGTCCTTTCTTAAAGTCTTCACGTCTCCTCCACTGATGTTGGTATATAAGTAACAGACCAGAAGGAACTGGAAGAACTTTAAGCTCCAAGAGTTTACACGGGTGTGAGAAATCTTGTAGTTATCTACAGATAACTGCCATCTACTTAGAGATGATTTTACATATACCAACATTAATGATAATGATGATGAAAGTTAATGTGTATGGAAAACTTACAATGTAGCAGACATTATGCTGGGCACTTGATATGTATTATTTCAGTTAAGCTTCACAAAAAAAACATTATATAATTATTATCATATACCTTTTCTAGAGATGAGGAAACTGGAGTAAAAAAAAGATGTCTGATCATTTTCTCAAGTTAAAAACTATAGTAATAGAGCCAGAATTTGCCATGAGGTAATCCTGCTCTAAAATCTGTACCTAACCTCACATAGGGTTGCACCTAAAAGCACATCTTGAAACAAGAATTTGAGCGCAGGTAGTTTGAGAGAGTATCTTAGGAAGCAAGGTGAGGAAGTGGGTCAGTGAGAAATGGAAGAGAAGAAATCCAGTTAATGGCCAGGTTACTACTATGGACAACTGGGATTTGGTCTCACCAGGGAGCCCGTGAGAGAGTGTGTGGAGCGCACCTTAGAATCATCTCTGAGTGACAAGGAAGCCAGAATATTTATCTACAAATTCCAGACCTAATTTATTGACCGATTCAATTCTGTCCACCTGCTTGGCACTGTCTTGAGTATAATCAAGCAGGCTCCCATAGCCAGAAAACACCCTTAGATAGATGCAGGCAGCCATTGGTTTGCAAACTGTCCACATGTAACCTGGAGACAGGCTGAGGGAACACAGGTGGGCAGAACACCAACAGCTTCAGCTAAGGAGTCCTTAACCACTACACTATGCTGTGGAGAGGAAAAGGCACACCGATGAGCCAGTGCAAGCTTAACCCTACCCAAGCTGAAGTTTGCATACCCCAAAGAAATAACTCAGTTTCTCTCTACAGTATGGTCAGGAGGAAGAAAAGAACCAGAACACAAGCACAGAGAATTCTGGCATCTCTCAAGCGCTGTCACCACAGATCTCCCTGATAATAGCGTCTGTTTGCAAGATGACGGACGTAATCACTCGATGCCAGATAATCCATCCCTACCATATTCAAACTCTCCTGAACTTTACAGAACACCTACTGTCAATATGTTATTTCCTTTAGTCACTAATACTGAATTATAAATACAAAAATGCATTGAAAAGCCAAATAGAAATGCTTATGGATTACCCAGTCTCTTGCTTAAACGGTGTTGATAATGAAACTTTGCATGAGGTACAATAAAAACCCCCATGCTTAAACCCTCTGCTGGGACCTCAAATCAATCCCACTGTTAGAATAAATGAGTCCCCAGCAGAATCTGGGGTGCTGCTAAATAAATCACCTCACTGGAGAAAATGTACTTGGAGACCATCTTTCCAGCGCCTTCATGCTGTGAGGTGTGGAGCCAATATTGAGGAATCACATGGAGATAACATTTGTTTATTTTTCATTTTGTACAGAAAAGACATGAAGAGTGAAGCTTATGCCAGACAAATGTGTGAGGCACGGGCTGTCCAGGCAATATTCTCCCTCCAATATATATTCCTTTCCACAGATGCTAACCTTTCAGCAGAAGGCAAAGAAATGTTTCAGAGTAGAGAAAGTTATGCTTCTGGAGACCAATAAAATGGGTTTGAAATTTACAACCATTAGAGTGAAATTTAGTTTCTAAGTTTCTAGCATCAGGAGCAACAATTTCCATTTTGGGAAACAAATTATACTCTTTAAGAACTCCTTAAAAGTACAAATGTAGTCAGTTGTGCTAATTAGAAAATGTTTACAGGTTCTTCACTTGACCATCTCAATGAAAAGTAAGAGGCATCTGACTGGCCATCTACACTATTAAATATTACTCCATGTAGGCCCAACACACAGAGAGTAGCCTAACTACTGAAAGAAACTTCTTTCATTTCTCAGTATGGCCCTCGATTTGAACTCTAGTGTGTGTGCATGCTAGCTCATGTACTGTGGCTCTGGCATGCTCTCTCTCTCTCTCCTCTCTCCTGTCTGTCTATCTGTCTTTATTTGTTTATTTTGAAATATTTGCCACCGTATAAGTATACTGTACCATTTCTCCAGTCAAATGAACATGTTCTCCTTGGCCAAATTCTTAAAGACATGGCTGTAGTATAGAAAAGCTCTAGAAGAGAACTTTCAAACTTCTGAATCATAAAGTTACATTGTTTTGAAGGTTCGTTCTTCTCAACAATAGCTAGTTAATATGACCACATGCTATTCTTCTAAATGCTTTATTTCTTTTCATTGCAAAAGACACTGCTTTGATTGAACCTCGATCACACTATTCTAATAGATATCTTTATTTCCAGCAACTTCTGCCTTTCTGTTGATGTCTACATCAATCTGCCCTAGAAACTGAAGACAATTTCCTCTCTTAAACCCAGTGCCTGTCTTGTTATTTCTCACTCAAAAAATGTCAGTGGATTCTGTAGGTAATAAACTTTTTAAAAAGATCATTCCATGTAGGTAAACCATCTTCCTTTCCATTCTCACCTTACACCTCTTCCCTGAACATAAATTGTACGACATGTACTTGCACAGGTTTATCCCATTTGTAATTTTCCCAACACCTCTATGATTTCTACCTGTGTACTTCTGCTGCTGATGTTCCCACCATCTAGATTGCTTTTTTCTGTCAAATGGAGGTGGACTTCTCTGTCATCCATTGGAAAGGAGATGGAAACTGTCACTGGCATGAGGCCTGATGTTGTACCAAGCAAACATCACACAGTGCCTAATTTCAACAGAAATCAGACATTACAATCCCTCCCCCAACCCCTAGTTTAGGATACTGATGCTCAGAGAGGTTAAATAATATATTCATCAGCTGTGACCAGGTCACACAAAATGGTAAAGCTGAGTGGTATGTGCTGAGTAGGAATTCTTTCCCATGTCTAACTGAATCTAAAAAACATCAACTTCCCACCGTCTATCTTACAACTCAGATGCCAATATATTTAATTCAATTCCCAATCCACAAACAGCGATGTTTGGACACTCCCTGCTCCCAACCCACGCCCTAAGACACTTGAATTACATATCTCTTACAGAACACTTAAAACCCTCGTCGAAACCGTTTGGACCTAGAAGCTGTCTGAATTCTATTTCTGTCTTCTAAATACTGAACCCAGTTCTCCTCCAGTTACTCAGGAGGCGGTTCAGCACAGAGCATAAAGCACAGGTTGGAGAGTCAGATGGTTTTTATTCGACTTTATTTTTGGCACTTATTAGCTGTGTAAACTTGATTCTTCATCTGTTCAGCAGAGATATTAATAAATGTCTATTTCCTCATGCTGTACTATGCATACCCATGACTATTTTTAACTACCAATTTGTACTTCTTAATCCCTCCCCCTTTTTCACCCATCCCCCTATCCCCCACCTGGCAACTGTCAAATATTCTCTGTATGAGCTTGCTTCTGTTTTGTTTGTTCATTTATTTTGTTCTTTAGATTCCACATATAAGTGAAATCATATGGCATTTATCTTTCTCTGATTGTTTCCCCTCAATACAATACCCTCTAGGTCCATGTTGTGGCAGATGGCAAGATTTCATCCTTTTTTATGGCTGAGTAATATTCCATTGTGTATATGTACCACCTCATCTTTATCCATTCATATAGTCAATAATATTGTAATAACTATGTATGGTATCAGGTAGGTACTAGATCTACTGGGATAATCACTTCATTAATTGTATAAATGTCTATCACTATGTTGTATACCTGAAACTCATACTGTATGTCGACTATAATTGAAAAATAAAAAATTACCAAAAATAAATAAATGTCTATTCTCCAGGCATGATGTGATCACTAAATGATATGATATATTAATGTTAACTAACATTATTGAACACCATCTGTGTGCTAAGCAGTCCCAGCTATACAGTTCCTATGAAATCAGTACTATTGTGATCCTGACCTTGGAGATGAGGAAACCAAGGCACAGAGAACTTAAGTAACCCACACAAAATCATACCATTTCTAAGCAGCAGAGGTAAGATACAAACCCAGAGGTGCCGTGTGAGAGTCCAAACTCTTAATACCATTCCAAGTAAAGGTGAAGACTGTGTAAGACTTATGTAGTACGTCTTGAGGCTGCCAGAGCGATTTCGGCTGTGGCCAGCACGCCACACCATCCCCCTCAACCCCAGGGCTCCACTTGGCCATTGCGGTTGTCACTGTCACTGCTCTCTCAAACTGTATTAGAGACGTCTGGTCATTTCTGCTCTTAGGAAAACCTCCCCACTTCTGCCTGATGTCAGCCCAAGGCGGTCTCACTCTTTCCACTGTTACAGAAGGGGCTAGAGCTTGGTGGAGACTCGGGAGTGTCAGTCCTGAACACCAGCGACTGCATGGCATGGGGACAAGTGCTTTTAGAGGCAGCTGGCATGTGGCTCCAGGAGGAAAAGGACTGAGCCTGACTGATCAGCACTCCACAGAGTACTTGTACAGTCAGAACTTGGAAAAGACGTTTTCGACAAATACAAATGATGACATATTAGAAAAAGCATTCGACTTACAGTCAGAAAGAGTGGGATTCAAACTCCTGCTTTTCCACTTACTAACTCTGTGATCCTGGGAAAGCCACTTAACCTTCTTGAGCCTGAGTTTCCTTGGCTGTAAAGGAGAATTGTAATAACGGTAATAATTATAATGTGAATAGTTATTGAACACTCCCTATGTAAACTTTTCAATGAGTTCCACATAATTTAATTAGCCTATCAATCCTCTCAACAACTTATGCCCTTTTCAGAGATACATAAACTGAGATGGATGGCATATATACCACTGTAAGTAAATGAAGAAGTCTGTGCTGACAACTCTTAGGGCCAGCCTTGTACTTAGCATATCAAGATGGAAGCCCTGAGTCATCTAGTTAGTATAGCCACTTCCAGTGAGGATATCTGAATACTAAAGGTCAACTTAAGATCACCTCTCAAGATTCCACCAAGTCCCTTCCTCAATGATAACCAGCATGCTATGCTCTTTTCAGAGATGACGACCTGTGTCCACATTGCTTGGCAAAAACGATGGTCCTTGACAGAACTAAAAGAGCTGAACCATCACAGTTAACTACTACATTTCCACATTTTTTTTTCCAGTTTTGCTCACATGTAAGTTATCTTTCTGTGGCAAGCAAGTTTCTACTGAGCTAAAGCGGAGTTTTGTTTCCTTTGTATAGCAGTGTGCATACAAGAAATACATAATAAATGTTCTCAATGGCTCAATGTGCCTCTGGGCACCCATTTACTCCCACTATAGAAACTGACCTCATTTTATAGATTTCCTGCTTTTAAATTCTATCAGTAGTTTAACAATTGATTTCTAGACAGACTTTTACAACTTGTAGGGATGTTATCTCAGTTTGCTGGAGTTTTTCCTCATTTAAAAGACAAACCCAAGAGTTACAGAAATTACCCAGAACTTGCCAATATGCACAAATTATAAATAAACTTAACCTCTCTACCTACTGAAATCTGAAGTTAAAAACACCCAGTCTTCTTGTTTGCTGATGACTGCTGTTTGAATTAAAAACTTAAAGCCTCGCCAAGGGTTCCTCTTTGTGAATGCCCACACTCAGCTCTGTGGCTTTTTGAGCTGGTGCTTCCGCTTTACTGCAATAAGTTGACAAGAGAAACCAGAAGGTGTGCCGAGTCAGCAGGACTGAGACATTCACCTGATAACAAAGAGGCTGCGTCTCTGCAGTGAGTAAAATCTACCTTGAAAATGTCACCAGAAGCATTACAGATTCCTGAATGTAGTGTGAGTTGGAAAACCCACAAAAGGCTGTTATGGTTTCAGTTTATCAGAAATTGAGAGAAAACACTAAAATTTTCCAGAAGTCACTATGGACATGAATATAGTTACACCACACACACACATACACACACTCACTCACACACACAATTCAGCCTTGAATGTTAGACTGCAAATTACTTGCTATATAATTTATTATTGTTATTGTACATTAACTAATTACAAAAAAAATAGATGCTTACTAGTATAGATTACTGAAAATCTAAATTTAGTAAGAGATTTCTTTTATCCCACTAGCATGTTTTAAAATTAAAGGTATTTTAAAATGCCTAATAACCTTCACTGAAAATTTTGGCAACAGGGTTTTAGTGGGCAAACTAGTTAACGCTGTGCTCTACGTCACACAGCACCAGTGCCGGTCTGGTACCTCAAACAGGCAGCACCTTCCTGCCAGGAATCTCTTCTCTAGAAAATGTTTTAATCAACTTCTCAGCTCCTAAGAAATTCCCTAAGAATTTCTGAGATTCATTTTAGTTTAAGTTCCTAGGACCTCGACAATCACTTTTAGATAGCATATTAGTAGCATCTAATTTTAACAGGCGTTATTTCATTTATAGACCTTACATTAAGTTCTATTTTCCTGCCTGAAAATTGTTTTAAATTCAAATCTTTTGATTCCATAAAAGGGCGTTTTATTGCTTTATTTTTAAAAATTAACAAAATTAATGGGCCAAAAATTTTGATCAAATTGCATAGGAAATATTTTATCATTAAGAAGATGAAACAATAAGCACTTGAGCACAGCTTGGGTTCACTAGAAATATTCTTTCTATTCTGACAATGGGCCATGAAGGAAGCTAGCAAAGCAGGGGTTAAAACCTTGGACTCTGGAGACAGATGGACCTGGCTAAATCCTGGTGTCTGTAATCTCTGAGAATGTCCCTTATCCTCTTTTCATCATAGTTTTGAAAAAGGCTGATAAAATTCAATTTTTATGTTCGTCTCAGGTTACATAAGATTTCCATATAAATTAGCATAAAAACTTGCACATGTTAACCTCATACTAATTACTAGCTATCATACCGACACGCATTAAAGATTTTAATAAGGCATCTGAAAATATACCTTAGAATGTCCTTGCATAAATTTGGGACAATTATAGATTATCAGTGGGCTGAAGAAGAAAAGCCAAAAGTAGTTAGTTAACCCATCGATGTCGACCTTGTCAGAAGGTCACAGCAGTGTTTCTACCCTAACAGCACCTCCCCAATGAGGCTGCTATGAGCATTAAGTAGCATAAATGCTTAATAAACATAAGCTACTACCAGGTGAATTCACAAATCAAATAACTCAAAGTTGGAAAATGTGGCAAAGCAAAACTCCACCAAAGACTGGATATCCTCCTACCTCCTGGCATTTTTTAATCCCTCGGCTCCCTTCTCTCCTTGGGGACAGGAACACTGACTAAAGAATGCCATCTTAAAGAAACTGTGCAGTATGTACAAAACAGCACATCAAAGCCTTTCTCTCTAGGTGAAATCTTAGCTTCTGCAGCTGCCACCGAAAGGTAAAAGGACTGAAATCGGGGCGCAGGGTGCCAGTGTCCCTTTCCACGTCTACGCTGCTGCCTTCAGAGTATCTTAACGTACTCAAACTCCAACCTTAAAAAGAGCTGTTCAGAAAATAGACTGCCACACTCAACATCAAGAACAGGAAATATAAAAATATCTTACATCTCTTTTTGTTTTCTTTCTGTCGCTAGTCTGGGAGCAGTGAGAGCTGTACAACAAAAAAGCATTTAGCAGGAAGGTAAGAACTTTTCTGACATCTGAAAATTATGCCTGAGACCCACACAGACCCACCAATAAACTGCCATGGACACAGACGCCTCCCACAGCCAGGTGGAGGCAGAAGCTACCCAGCCACAACCAACTGCCCACCCTTGGTGGGTGGGGGGAACTGTTTTTGTCTGTTTGGTTGTGTGTTTGTTTTCATAAGAAATGAAGATTTCATGGAGAGTTTTTTTCTTTTCCCCTTTCCCAATTAACACCTGGCTTAAGGAAGGAGCTGTGGTAACCTTTACTTGCAACCACTCACTGAGAGAACATCTTCATCTCATTCGCTAACTAAATGCTAGTGACACTAGTAAACCTGGAGACCCCCTGACACCACACACACACACACACACACACATGCACACCTTTACACACACCTGGCGCACACACACACACACCTGCCTTTTACACACACATACACACACACACATGCACACACACACACACACATGCACACACACACACTCTCTCTCTTCTACCCCTAGAGCTTCCATGTGAGAGATTTCTTAAAGAGCCTGGCATTTGTCTCCTGGATATGCAGGGATATGTAAACATAACGACGGATGCCGGCCATTTTGGAAGGGTTGGGCCAGCTCCAGTAGCCTGTGCCATTAGAGCTAGGAGAGGCCACACCTGAGGACTAAAGGATGAGATAACTCCATACCAACTCCTCAGAGACTCTGGAGTCCTAAAAAGACCCTCAATAGTTCCTGTGGTTCTACTTGAAGGAGTATGTTAGTGAGAGGAAGAGAACGATGTCCTTGGCAGTCATTGGGTCAGGCAACCAGCTGTACCCAACCTTGGAGAGGAGACGGTGGGCTTGTAGCAGGGCTTGGGATCAAACAGTCCACTTCTTCAGGGGGTCCACAGAGGGAGAGGGGCCAAGACAAATGTGACCCCTGTGCTCTGTAAAAAAGCATATACCACCTAGTGGAAGAAAAGTGAAAAAAAAAACCATGGCATGTGTATTCCTCAAAGAATTGAGAATCTCTAAAAAATTCATTACAAGAGAAATAATCCCTTACATTTTTCTTTCAGGAATTCGCTGACTTTACTTTCCATAGAGTGAAGTGACTAGATTTAAACTCCTATTCTAAAATGAGTTAAAAGTCTACACATTCAGTTTATGAAAACTTTGAAAATTACACAATCACACTCACACAAGAGAGCTCAGCCTATCTTGAGTCAAATCCAACAGTGTCCTCACTATTCTGTAACTTTGAACAACTCAAAGAACTTCTCCCCTGTCTGCTGCGCACAAGGTGACAGTGCCACTTATTGGGAAGCCACAGGAAAAAGTGGCTGCTGTGACAATGCCTGCAAAATTCTCAGTTATGTGAAAGACAGTGGAAAACATGATTATTAACTGGAGAAAACAGCTGAACAGTAAAAGAGTACATTCGAAGCCCCTTACACCAGCTGTGCTTCAACTGTGTGAAGGCCCGTAGACAGCTCGAACTTGTTCTAACAAACACAGGCATTTTTACACTGATGCAGAGTTTTTGTTTGTTTTGTTTTGTTTTCTCACATTAGCCTCAAAATTCAAGACAGGAGATATTTCAGACACTATAACAATAATTCAAAAAGTTCACAGAGTAAGATTTTGAGATAAGTATTCTCTGCACCTAATTATATTCTGGGAAGTTCAAAATGTTTGAACCACAGATTAGAGCATCTTGTTTTACTCACAGGTTTGACCCAATTAGATCCAAGTTCATTATAACCATTAATGTTTTTATAAGAGAGAACTGTTCACTCAAAAGGTATAAAATACCCATTTAGGGCAATGAAATATTCTAGATGCACTCCTCCATTCTGGATGAAAAGAAAGCCTCTATGTTCTTACATGTGCGGTCATATGGAAAAATTATTTGTAATTTCAGTAAAACCGTCACGGTTACAACTTCACCAGAACGAAATAACTTCCTGTCTAGAGACATGGAGAAGTACAGGAGGATGAGGAGAACCAGAGCGAAACAAACAAGAGTTGACTATTTCTGACAAATTTGCCTGTTCAAGGATTATTTTTTGAGCAGTTCTCAAAAGAATTTTTTAAGATTTCTGTAAGAATTCACACTGCAAATTGCCCAAATTCAAAATGTAAAGAAAGAAAAGCAATATACTTCTCTACATAACTAGTGTGCACTTAATGATCCATTAACTAATGTATTTGTTTAGCAATTTATCAATTCGTGTATGAATTAACCCATGTGTATATTTGTACATGCATGTATTATTATTCTCCATGAACTGTACAACCTGGATTACACCCCAGGAAAGAATTTAAAAGCATCTTCTCTGTTTGGCTATGCTCTCCTGGCCCTTCCATCAAGCACTTGTCCTGTGCTTTGATTAAAAAAAAAAAAAAAATGTGTGCCAACCTCAGACTGCATCAAAGAGTTGAGATAAAAGTGATCCAGGTTATCAGAAATTCAGTGTTAACTTCTCCAGCTTTCATCTCCACCCCACATCCAGCACCTCCTTCCTGCTCCCAGTTTACTCCTTGACCTCACTCACACGTAGAGGCAAATGCTTATGAGAATGGGGGTTGTTTTATTTATGTTTCAACTTTCACTGACTTCTCTAGGCTGATCTCCCCTTCAGTGAGTTTGCCTGACGTGAAGTTCCATGAGGACAGGAACTATCTCCTCCATGCATTACTGCATTCCCAGTGCCCCGCACCCAGCTTGCATGGGAGTGTATAATAAAAAATAAATATGTGGTCTTTTTCCCAGGAAAACTATTAGAACTCTCAGTCCAACCTCCAACCTCCAGGGTAGGGGGAGGAGCTAGAGACTGAGTTCAACAACAAATGGCCAATAATGTGATCCATTATGCCGACATAATGAAACCTTGATAAAACCCCTAAATGACGGGGTTTGAGAAGCTTCCAGACAGGTGAACATGCCGACGTCCTGAGAGGATGGCATGCCCAGAGAGAGAATGGATGCTCTGCACCCTCCCTCTCCCCACACCTTGCCCTCTGCATCTCTTTCATGTGGCTGTTCCCGAGTTACATTTTTAATCATAAACCAGAAATCATAAGCAAAGTGCCTGCTTGAGTTCTGTGACTCAGTCTAGCAAATTACTGACTCCAAGGAGGGATCATGAAAATCTCCCATTTGCAGTTGATTAGGCAAAAGTGTGGGTAGCCTGGGCACCCCATTTGCAGCTGGTATTTGAAGTGGGGGGGGGCTGTCTTGAAGGACTGAACCCTTAACCTGTGGGGTCTCCACTGACTGCAGGTATCATCAGAATTATTCAATTCTATTCAGAATTGTTGGACACCCAGTTGGTGTCAGAGAAATAGAAAATTAGTTTTGTCAGGAAAAAAAGTGTTCAATACTTATTTTTAGACAAATGATTGAATGAATTATTAAGTAAGTAAAATCAAATCTATGCCCTTTTAGATTTAAAATTGCAGTTTCAGGTTCAGAAGAGTTGAGCAATCCTACTTTTTTCCAGGACATCTTGACATTTTGCTGTGTTTTGTAGTTGCTTGCAGGTGGGCACTCAATGCACTTGTCTAATTTGATAATATTGACTCATTTCCTTCCTTGGGAAATAGATATGAAAACTAACTGCCAACATTAAGGTAAACTGACACATGGTCTACATAAGATAACTTAGTGTTTTGGTGTCAGATTTCAACAACTGTATTCCCAAATGTCTATGTTGTTATAAATTGAAAAAAAGTAACCCTGCACCCAGGAAACTGGCCAAACATCAGTAATACACAGAATCATGGATATTAGCACTGGATGGACATTTAGAGGCCTTCTATTTCAATTCCCCATAGGCCAAAAATTTTAATAGAGAATTTTCTAATAAGGAAAAACTAGTAGCCAGTCTGTTATTCGTGTTCCCAATCTTATACTAATCTTTTTTTTTTTTCCTGTGAAACAAAAATTGTCCAGAATCTTTGCTGTTCACTATCTACAGACAGCCTTGACACTGTGGAGCAGTGGGTGCTGGGGATCAACAGAGCCAAGAAGACTCAGTTCAAACACTGGACTAAGACTGAGCCATTAATCACTTAGCCTTTGCAAATGGTCAATGAAGTAGATTTGCCCCTTAGACTGGAAATAGGACTCAGGTACCGATGCCATTGAGAGATGCATCTTATATTAAGTGAGCACGTTTGGTTGAGGACTGCTTCACAGAAAAGAAGAAAAGGACATACTCCCAGTCTAGCTTCCACCTGGATTCTCAGGATTCCTTCACCTACAGCTAAACCTTTCTCAAAAGTCACCTCTTCCGTTTTGCCCTCATGATATTTACTCACACCATTCCAGTCTACAGGCTTTCTCCCTCTCTCCTACCCCCTCCAATAAAATTATTAATAGCACCCATTTTCATTGTCAAAACTGTCCTGGTTTGGACAATAAATGGTGTAAAATACATCTTGAAGTCGATAATTTGGGCTGTTTTGTACATTAGATATCATACTTTGGCTCCCGTGACAAGACACTCCCCGAGTTCTGTGCATCTCTGCTTTCAAATACTAAACAGGTCACGTGACACTGCCCTCTGCACCTTGGCACGTAAAGTTTCTTCTGACTGGAATCCTCCCCTCCCTCCCACTCACAATCGCTAACTCTATTTGTTCTTCAAGACACTGCACAGAGGAAGACTCTGATTCAATTAATCCTTCAATGAGAGTTAGGCAGTCCCCTTCAGTGTATCACTCTCTACAGTACAATTTATTCATTTCTACATATTTTCCATTAGACTAGGGGCTTCTTAAAGGCACACATTTTGTTTCACTGTATCTCTGGTATCTAGAATATTTCTCATAATATTCTGGGCATTCACTAAATGGAAAAATAAATATGATCTAACTCTCTTAAACCCATCGTCTTTTTCATTCCACATATAGTAAGATTTGGGGAAAGAGGAAGGAAAAGGTGGCTTAATAATTCAAGTGTTCATAAAATACATTAAATAACTATTTTATAAACTATATAACGCTCTATATATCTGAAACTCTCAGATTGAAAACTCTACCCTTGACTTTTTCCTCTATTTTTATTCTGACATCTTTATACTTTTATATCCCATTTACAACAGAAAAATATCTGTTGAGTCTCAGGATCATCTTCCACATCCTCCTCTTAGACAAACATCTCTTTCCAATATTTCTTTTTCCATCAATTAAATCATCACCCATTTACTATCTCAGCCAGTTCTGACTTTATACTTTTCTTCTGTTAGCCCCCTTTCAGCTAAGTTCTAAGAGTGCTTTTATTAATTGGAACAGAGGGAGAAACCTGGTTGAGCAAATTGTGTCCCCTCCACACTCTTTATCTCCCCTGTCTTGTGACAATCATTTCCGAATGATGTCCCTGCACCTGCTCTTCCGTCCTTCATTCCATTTTCCGCACAGCAGCTAGGGTGCTCCTTCTACAAGGTCAGATCACATCGCTCCTAGGCAGTCCTCTCTCAGCGTAGAGACCAGAGTCCCAACAATGGCCTGGCAGATCATTCATGATCTGGCTCTCTGCTGCTCTTCTGACCTCATCTCTTGCTCATTGAGCTTCAGCCACGCTGGCCCCTGCGTTGTTTCACATATTCGCAGGCCCCTGGCTAAGTACTTTTACAACTACCGTTTGCCCCGTTAGGAATGTTCTTGTCCCGGACAGCTGTGTCACTCACTCACTCTTTCTTGGTCTTTACTCGAATGTCCCCTTCTCAGCGACGTGCTCTTCGGCCTCATTCTTTGAAACAGTAAACCTTCACCCTCCTCACCCCAACAACCCCATCCTTCTGCTTTCCTCATTTCTCTCCAAAGAATTTATCACCACGTGTCATACAACATTATTTTCTTATATATTTGTTTATTGTCTGTACTCTCCACTAGGATGTAACCTCCAAGAGGGCAGGGATTGGGGTATGTTGTTGCTCATCGTTGTATCCTAACCTCCTTGGACAATGCTTAGCCCGATATTTGGAGCTCAAAACTTACTGACTGGATTGATGGATACAATTATTGTCCTTTCTCTCTGACCTCCTTCACCATTCCACACACGCATGGCAGCTGGGATAGTAAGTGGGGTGGTGGTAACAAACCTAAGTAGGAAGTAGGGCATGAGCAATGATCATTGGTGGGAAACCACAGCAGTAGAAGAAGGTCCAGTTTTGGTTGCACAAATCCAAAGAAGATGCCAGAGTTTGTTCCTTGGATTGGGTACGAGAGGTGTTGAGAGAGTCCAGTAAAGAACTGGGAATAGCCCTAGGATTATGCAGTACAGGCGCTGTCTGTGGGGCTAGCAGAGAGCCAATAAGTAAAGAAATGCCAGATAGTGTGGCTACTTCCAGGATAGTGGTTTTCAAACTAGTGCTGCACAAGGACCATGAAGAGGTGACTGCCAAGCATAGAGGACGCCAAGCCAGAGCTCCCACCTCCCTATAAACCCACCCCAAATGACAGCAGTTCAGATTTTGTCTGTTTTCTATGGATGAACTCCAAATAAATTTCACTTTTCTAGCAAAAGATTCACACTCCTGAGAAACGAAGACTTTGAAAGTCATCACAGGACACCGCACTGCTGAACACGCTGCTGTAAGGATTAGAGCAGAGGCCATTTGTGATTAGAAGGCTGTGAACAGCTTCAAGGCAACGACTTCCATAATGCTGGGATAATATCATCAAACCAGAAGGGTCACAGAGTGCTCGATCTCTCCTTTATATACTTACTTTTCACCCTGAACTTGTCTTTAGTAGATCTTATTAAAAGTCAATGAAATAATTAAGTAGTACCTTGTTTAATGTTTGCTTTACCCACGAGGATGTATAGTCTCAGGAGAGGGACCACACCTGTCTTATACACTGCTATAACCCAGGTGTCTAAGGCATAGTAGGCGCTCGACAAAAATTTGTTGAAAGTGTGAATGAACGGAAAAGGGATGAATACTCAAATATTGGTAACAATAGGTAAAGTTAATTTCTCTCTCATATACAGTAATGGAAAGGGCCCTTTAATTAAAAAGAAAAAAAAGAAAAAAGAAACTTGGTGAGGTCCTTAATTTCCAGAAAAGGCTGTGGTCCTCCATATTTTCTCACGCATTTCTTAAAATACATGGATCTAACAGTAAACCACTCAGAAAATTTCAAATACTCCTCCAGGGAATCCTACTTTGAGAAGTCTGCTGCTCAAATTTATTTGAAATCTCAGGTAAGGTAAACATCAGTGGAGGATTGTTAGAAAAATCGGCAGCCCCCTAAGTTCCGTCTGTTCCTTCACCATCTATCTGGGGGTTCCATCCTTTCCAGATTCGCCTGCCTTGAATCTCAGTGCCATGGTCTCAGCTTTTACTAAGGGACAATATACGACATAGTCACACGAAACCAAGAAGTTCATGGTAGGTGTGCTGCGAAAGACACTGTCCATCCGATCACTGAACAAACTTACAAAAAGATCCATGTTGAAATGTATTATCAAGCTAGGTAATGGGAAAATTGGGTTTTCCTTGAATAACTGGTATAGGTTTTCCTCACTGACAGTAAAAACTGATCATGTCTTCATTTTTTAATGGGCTATCAGGGAGCTTTTTAAAAAACACACAAATTGAGGTTCAACCAAGGCAACTGTGTGATCCCTTAAGAACTGAATATTTTTCTCTCTCTCAGCCATCCTCCACCCCAGAGTCTCCTGTCTTTTATTCTTATTTTTCTCTAGGTCTGATTTTTTATTCTTACGTACATCATGCCATTCCATTATTTTAGTATGTATAACTGTGGCATGTTGCTGTAAAGCCTCTGGGAAATAAAATGAAATGTGAACATGGAGAAAAGATATGCTTTTCAAACTATAGTAAAATAGGTTTGGTAAAGCTATATTTCTGCTAGAATAGTTAATATTTCATAGAAATGTCATATAGTGTGCTCTGCCTTTTATTAAGCATTTACCAACTTCTCCATAGACACTTTACATGTGTTCAACCTTCTGGATACTGAGCTGGTTGACAACATGACCAGAATGTATTGATTACTGGCTCAGTATTAAGCAGGATGAAAAATACTGGCGTGTCACAAAGGCTTAGTATTGGCTTGGGCAATACTTGAATGTGTTGCTTATATACAACGAGTAAATATGTGGCCTATGAAGTTAGACTGCCTGGTTCAAATCTCAGCCCTATGATTTTCTAGCTGTGGGACGTTGATGAGTTACTAGCCTTGTTTGTTGGCTTTCTTGTTTTCAAAATGAGAATAAAATTGTATTTACCTTGTAGGGTTGTTTTAAGTATTAAATGAGACAATTATGTTAAGATCTGTGACTGCCTCATATATAATAAGCACTCGACATATGCATAAGGTTGTTGTTACCATAAAATAATCATAATTACTATTCCAGCATCAAATTCAAAATAACATGGGAATAGAGGAACTCTGGATGGAGAGTGAGAAGTCAAATTTAGTAAGGATCAATATGGCGTCAGGATTTAAGTTTTAAATATCCGTTACATTATTGTGGGATAGAGGAGATCTATCTTAGAAAAAAGTCATCTGAAAAGTATCTGGAAGCTTTTACTTAACAGTTTGCTGTGTGCTTACCATGTTCCAGGTGCTCTAACGTCAATGATTGAGCCAAAGCCAGTTTCTGGCCAGTGTGGAGAGAGAAAAAAAGAGCTAAAAATCAAGCAGATTAATGAAGAAAACAATGGCAGACAGTGATCAGATCAGTGAAGAAAATAAAATAGAGAACAGGGACAGAGAGCGACCAGGGTAGGAGCAAACCATTTGAAACAGCAGTCAGAAAAGCTTGGCTGAGGAATGATTCTCAAGATGCCAAGAGATGAGAAGGAGCCAGCCCAATGACTACCCTGGGGAAGAATGCTCTAGACAAGGGAAAACACAGGTTTAAAGGCCCAGAAGTGGTAACAAAGGGTCATGATTTGGCTGTTAAAATAGCACTGAAAGTTAGACTACAATACAGAAGAAAATATTTACAGCAGAAAGCTCACTGTTGGCCAAGGATATGATCCTCTTCACAACCAACAGAGTAGCTACCACCGATGTCTGCACCCAGCAGGTGAGAACATCTATGTGCAGAGAGCATGTGGTTTGTCCAACGTCACACTGCCAGAAAGAGGTGGAGCTAGAGTGGGTGACTAAGCACTCAGGCTCTGATCGCTGGACTATTTCTGCCATATTCAGAATGTAAGCAAAAGTCCATATCACAGCAAGGAAAGGCCTCATGGACTCTCTCCTGTGGCAGGAATAGCTTACTTTGGAGGCATGTTTTTTAAAAAAAATTTGAACATAGAGAAAATGGAACAGGAATAGCCAGCATTAAGAAAACCACCTCACCAGGAATGACCAAAACATCTGAGTATAGTTAGCAATGTGGAGAGAGAGGTAAGGGGAAGATGTAATAATTTTCTTTACATGAAGAAATGTTTTTATAGATACATAAATGATTAGTAGGTGGATAGATATGTAAAAAGATGTTTTTATATAATTCTAAAAGAAAAATTATGATCAATATAAGACCAGTGTACGACAGCTGATTCTGACCAGGGTTGATGGGAGGAAAGAGTCCCAGTAACCTAGAAATAGAACTACCCAACTATGGAAGCAGCAAACTGGTGAGGCGGCGTGCTCCCCACAACCTGTAACTGGACATAATTAAACTAAGGAAACATGACTGGCTATTAAGTGTCTGCAGAAGGGACATTTATAAAGTTGAAACATTGGACTTGACATTTTGTAGGGACCCCTACAACTCTGCACTCCTTGGATCTGTAATGGAAAGGCTATAAGAGCCTTGGATTTAGCCAGAAAGGTTATGAATGAGGATGTCAGCTGTATTAGGTTATTTCTCATCAAAGTATGTATTTTATGTTATGTGTACATGGCTAATGTTCTGAAGACATGTAAGATATGCTTTTCATCTTGAATATGCTAATTTAACTGCAATCTTTAAGTAACCCCATTTTGAAGTCTACATGGTAATGGGACATGTACGTACAAGTTGAAAAGCCTATGAACAAAATCTACTAGGGAAAATGTAGCCTAAGAAAATGCTGGTTATGATCACGTAGTTTAAAGTCCACACACTACTGTTTTCCCTTAAATCTCTATCTGAGCAGCTCAAAAACTATGGTGTAATGGAGACAGAAAACTAGTTATGTGACATAAAGTCAGATGTGCTCCTCGGTGACGTCTCTGGCATGTTCATAAAATGCTACCCCAAAGCACCCCATATGTTTATGAAGAGTTTGCAAAAATAATGTTGATTTTATAGTAATAAGAAAATAAGATCCAAAAATACATATTTAGTCCAATTTCAACTGTGCATATAAAAAAAGGCCTAAAGAAAATGCCAAACTATTATTGATATCTGTCTTTGTGTGTTGAGACTATGAACAGTTTCTTCTTCTTCCTTCTACTTTTAGGGGACATGGGCTTTGTCCCCCCAGCACTCCTGTCCCTACTTCTAACAGACATGGCTTCATGCCTGTGAGAAGGACCTGTGCCCTGGACCAGGTCAATCATCGCATCATGTCATGTTGGCCACGTTTATTGAGCCAGGGATGAGCACATGCTCTGAGCCAAGGTTATCAAAGGCCTTCCCTGTCTTTCTTAGTGGAATTGGCATAAAAACTTTTCTTTCCTCTTAGTCACAGAGCCGAGTAGATAAGCCTATATCTGCCAAGGCCACAGCTCCAGCAGGGATACCAAGTGTGAAAGAAAGAAACCAAAATGCAAAAAGAAGAAGAGGGGACGAAGAATATAAATGAATGGGTCCCGAAACTAGACTGAAGTCTCTGAATCTAGGCATAGAGGCCAGTTCCACTTCTGCTGTTTTTTAGAAAAGTTATACCATGCCCATTCACATGACCGGACATAATAAAAAGATGAGTGGCATACACACAAAAGTAAGAAATGGGTAAGGAAGTTCAGAGAAAGGTCCGCTTATTTCTAGGGATCAAGAAAAGTGAGTTGAAGGTGTAGGTGATATTTGAGTGGTGTCGAGAAGGGATTTGCCTTGGGGAAAACCCTTGGGAAGAGCGTTCCGGATGGAAGAAACACTAGAGGTAGGTGGTGATGGGAAAATGCCAGGAGAATGTACTTGGCGTCCGGTTTGATTGGTGGGCGGGACGCAGAGTAAACAGACATGTTAAGAAATAAAACTGGAAAATCAGAGGAGATCAGAATGTAAAGAGCCTTTGATGAATTTAAATTTGATTCAGTGAAGTTATAATTACCCGACGTTCGCAGAGAGATCCCTGCTATCTTTACTATCACAGATGTTTTATCTTCTAATAGCGAGAACTGCGCCATAATCAAGTTTAAAAATTAGTCAAATTAATGGCAAATGCACTGATAAAATCAGTGGCTTGATTTCTAAATGACTTAATTTACTATCGTAGATGTTAAGAAATGTAACTTTTTAATTTTAACTATCCATTCCCTTTATAGAACATGAATAATCTCATTTTTCCGCATCACCCTTAAAATTTACAATTTTCCACTCTACCGAATCTTTTTTTTTTTTAATCTATGTTGGCTTAAGTAACAATTATGGAAATTCCCTAACATATTGATTTTGAATATAACAGTCATACAAACTCTATCCACTTGAGTTTCATTATTTTCAAGTACTTTCTATAAACTTTACTTACAGACTATGAATTATATCTCAAGTTAGAAGAATATTAATAGGCTTTATAAAAGACATATATTAAGTCATTTTTATCATTTTTAGATGATAAACTCTCAAAACGATTACATTATACTCAGATCCCATTGTTAGATATGTATTCAATAAACTATGACATCAGGTGCTGGGAAAGAAAATGAAAAATTCATAGGTTCTCCTTTGAAAAAAACTGTCCAGGTGGAGCAATAAAACACGGACATATAAAATATTTAAATTAAGTCATAAAGGGAGAGCATGTGATTTAGAACCAACATAAGTGGTACAGAGAAGTGAACGAAGTGATCATGATCGGGTCATCAGGGTGTGAAATCTTCATAGAGGTGGAGAGGAGCTGCGACTCGTCACCTGGAGACCACGGACGGGCAAAGGTAAGGAGGCAGGGATGAGCATGGGATATTCAAGAGGGGGTGAGGAGTTACTTCAGATGAAGATGACAGGGCTAGAAAGCCAGATGTGGATCAGATCCTGAGGCATCTTAAACACGAGATGCAATCAGACTATTCCAATGGCAGAAGGGCTCCACCAACGCACATACGGAAAAAAAATCGTTTAGGGAATTAACGGGATGGTCGTGCAAGGTGATGGTGAAAGTGGAAAAGGATGGAGTCAGGGAGGTCAGCTGGAAGGCTATTACAGTAATGTCACGAGACACGAAGAAGACCTTGGTCAAAGTTGTGGTGGAAGAAACAGCAATGAGTTCTGAGGATCAGCGTAGGGAAAGGTCATCGGTATTCAGTTGCTGACGGAGGGAATGCAGGGAGGGGGGACGTGGAAAGAGAAAACGAAACCAAGTTCCATGCCTGGCCAGGGAGAAGAAAACAGTACCTGTGATTCAAAGGAGGAAGCCACAAAGGGAAAAGTAAGGAGTGACTCTGAAGGTACTTTGGATTCACAGATTCAGGACTGGAACTCTGAGAAAATCGCACAAATAAAAATGGCCTCCGGAAAGGTTAGGATTTGATTTTAAATGATCCTTAAAGAAAGGTAATAGGACAAAAACAGCATAGGTCAAGTTTGGTTAGCCTATAAACTCAGTTGCCGTGAATTTCTACCTGGTTTATTCCCATAAGACAGGCTTTCTCAACCTGGGCACTATTGATATGTTAGGCTGGATAATTCTTTGTTGCAGTGACTATCCTGTGCATTCTGACGTGTCCTGCAGCATTCCTGGCCACTACCACTAGATGCCAGTCACACTCCCTCCCCCACTGTGACAATCAATGACACCCCAGACATTGTCCAATATCCCTGGGATGCACAATCGCCCCCAGTTGAGAACCACCGCCCTGAAGAGTGGCCAGTCTATATAACCAGAGTGCCTGATTTTGAGTCCTACTCTGCCTTTTACTATTTGGATGATCTTGATATGTCACTTAATCTCTCTGAGCCACTTTCATTTGCAAGCAGACATGTATCATAATTGACCCTACATCATATTGTTGGTGGTGAAGATATATTGTGATGATGCAGGCCAAGTGCCTGGCATCGAGTGAGTGTGCACCAAATGGGAGATGTCACCGTGCTGTATAAATGCAGGCATCAACCACCCCGCCTGGGTGTCTCTGAGCTCATTCCCCATATAGTCAGGCATGAAGACGGGCCAGGTAACTACTAGCAAGGCAGCAAATACATGTTTTTCTTTAAACAGCACTTCATTCAAGGCATAATATAAAACTGAGCCACTGGACAAATGGCTTTTGCTATTACATGTTGTTTTACACATTAGTCACGGGGTTACTTCTGTGATGTTAACAACGGTGATGTTTTTGTTTAAGGGGAGAGACTAAAGTGTATGATGATTTAAAAGGCCAAGTCATAAAAAAAGGTCACTTTTCAGTGGAGTTAGAAATTCCAGCATCACATGAAAAAGATTTTAACTTTAACTTTTGTTAGCTCAGCATTTCAGAAAGCAGAAAGGGTGCTGGTTAAGACATATGTTTTAGGCCCCTGTGCCAGATATTGTGCTACGTTAGACTAGAAAGACGGAACTTCCTGGTTTCTGCCCTCGGAACACAGGTGTAGAAAGGAGAAAGAAAATGACCAACACAATATAAGGGCCCGTGTAGTTTAAGAAACGATATTTTAGCATTAGGTGCTAATTCGGACTTGTTTTAGTATTAGGACAAATCCCGTTCCTCCTCTTCTTTCCTTACTCCTACTATTTTAAGTGTCTCCAAGAAAACATTTAATGGCATTTTTAAATATCGTATTTTTAAAATGCATGCAAAAACTTACCACTGTATCACAGACAATGCAAAATTAAATGAACATAAAAACAAATAAATACAGAAGAATAAAGACCAAACACATTCTAGGTTAAAACATGAGTTGGAAATAAGGTCTTGAGGTCAGATAAGATACTATTCCTTTCATGGCATAACTTGACCACACAGCGTGGCGTGTCTGTGTGTTGCCACAAGAGGGAGCTCGAGTGTAGGATTCTGCACAAGACCGCCTATTCGCTAGCACGTCCGTGGGCCAGGAAACAAAATGCTTTTGCAAATCTCTTTGTCTGCTTGTCTGTTTTGATCAAAATGCTCCAGTCTTGCAGAAATAATTTAGTTGATGCCAGAGTCTATTTAACACACTACAAGGTGGATCATTACTGATGCCTGGCCTTCATGCTGGAATCAAACTCTCAGTCTCTATTTCTAGCCCCTGTATACACAAGACAACCTTCAAATAGGCTTCTAGTAAGATGGATTGCTGGCTCAGCCTCCACCCTTGAATATTTCAGGGGACTATGAGGAAAAGAAAAGAAAAAGAAGAAGTAACAAACTAGGAAAAGGAAAATTCTTAGCCCAGACTTTTAAAACCAGAAATTTACAAGCGGTAAGGAGGCACCCTGGACAGTCAAGGGCAGCTCAGAGCGACTTGCATCTAGGGTGGGGAGATCATGGGGTTCCGGCCCCCACCACCTTGCCCACCTGAGATCTGGGCCTGAAACAAGGAGGGGAGGGCGACAAGGAGCTCTCCAGGGCCCCACACCCATCTCTAGTTTGGCATGTGCGGCTGAAGAGGATGTGGGACGATGAATTGTTTATCATTAAATACAAAAATAACAGCAGATGAACTGAAGTTAACAACAGCTTTGGTGGAAATGATTTCACTAACTTTCAAAAGGTTTACATTTTACCACAGTTAGACTTTCATTTCATAAACTATAAATCAGGCCCTGGAGTAAAAGAAAAATTCATAGTTTCTCCCTTAAAAACACCAACTGTCAAGTTGGGATGATAAAATACAGATATGCAAAATACTTAAATAGAAATACAAAAGAATAGCATGTGACTTAGGGCCAACATACATGGCCTAGAAAATAGTAAGAATAAAAGAGAATTTAAAGGGTCAAGAAAGGAAACCTCCAGGTTGAGCCCCTAGAGGTGACACCTAATAGGAAACGAGGAAGAAAGAGGAGATCAGAGACAAATCATCTCCTGAAAGAGTTACCAGGGCTTGAGATGGGCCATGCAATGAAGGAGAAATTATTTTAAAAAGCATGATTAGCAGATGGAAAAGAATATCTTTGTCATTCTTTTTGAGGTGGGTCTGACAGGTGGATGAGAGAAGAGACAGAATATTAACTGAGGGCAGCAACGTGACCATGTGTGAGGGAAGAAACTAGGGCTTCAGACCTGACCTGACAGGAAACCCCACCCAGCCCAGTGCCCCAGTGACCTTGGGCAAGTCATTTGATCTCCCTGCACTTGTACATCTGCAAAATGGGGCTTATCTCATCAACTGAGCTGGAGCTGTTTTGAGGAATAAAGTGATAACTAACGTATGAAGAGGACCTAGCAAGAGCAGGCACTCAATAACAGCGCAGTTTAATTAATTTATCATAATAATATCCATAGTAGATACTCTCTCATCCTTCCATTTCTCTGCCTTTCTCCCTTCTCCCTAGGCCAACCCAAACTTGAGAAGATGGTATATTTATCCTTAAGTCCCAGGAAAATTTTCTTTAAAGGGTACCCATAAAGTATGGAAACAGAGATATCATTTTATTTTTTTTACAGATTTATGAAGTTCGTAACAATATTGCATGCCTCCATCCGTGTCCCGGGCTTTACGGATGTCCTGCAGAATAAGAAAGAGGAAAAGATTTGCAGGCAAAGTAGTTTTTTAAGTTCATCGTTAGAGGCCCCAACTCTGCACCAGACACATAGTAATGATAGTTATTGAAGAGAAAAACAAAGAAAGTGCATGCCACCTTCAAAGGAAGCTAAACATCTCCATAAGTGAGAAGGAAGGCAGACACCCAAAGCAGAAGGTGGGGCTGAAGCCATGAGCCCACTGGACTCAGAAGTAGGCAAAGGCCTCCTGAGGCAAAATTCCCAGGGGCTTTAAACCTAGGCATTCAGGCTCCTGAGATCTTAGCCACAAGCTAAGTACCTACTTTAAGTCTCAGTTTCCTCATCTGCAAAATGGGAACAATGAGAGGACTCATTTCTAGTGTCGTTGTGATGTTAAATGTTAGAACATTTAGAGAAGAGCAGAAGGTGGCACAGACTGAGTGTCCAGAAATGTTCTTATCAGTTCGTATTCTATCAAAACAAAACCTGCAGTTGGTTTTAGATGGAGGAAGACAAAGTACTTCACCAATTAAGTTGGAGGAAATCGAAGTGAAAATAGATCACTACAATTATTGAAGGAACAATATTTCTAGGTTGGTTCCCCATAGCTCCTTAAAGGCCAAGAAAAAATTACAGACAAAAATCCTACCTTGTCTCATTCGAAGGACTGATAACACTTCATTAATGAAAAAGAAAATCAAAGGTCTATAGCTCTAAATAAAGGTAGAAAAGAACTTGAGTTATTTTCTTTTCAAAATAGAACTTAGAGAATCAGAAATTGGATAGGAGCATGTCAGAGATTATTTTACTTCAGTTTCACAAAAGTGATTATACTGAACAGTCTGCATTTATAGGACATGCAAAATGTAACTGTATCAGCTACAATTTCCTTTTTTTCTCATAAATGTGAACATGCTGCATCAAATCTATAAAGATTGTATATTACCATAAAGTGACGGGTACCTACAAAGTATAATAACCTGCTGTCTCCCAACTCCAGTGCATCAAAAGCTAAAAAGACTGCAAAGTACAATAAATAATAACAGTGACACGGGCTGGCGGGACACCAAATGGCCCCGGAGCCCACACCGGCAAACCAGCACACTCCAGCGCATCGTGACTAACGTGCCCATGGGACAGAGGTCACACTTCCCATCTGGTAAGTGTGACCCAGAGGTGAGTAAAAAAAAATCTTCCCAGGTGAAACAATCTAGGAGGAACTAATTCTTACACTTGGGGTTGGAATCACCAGGGGACCAGGCTCCCCATCCCGTGTGACAGCTTCTATTCTGTTTCTCGGTTTCTCGGGGTGGATAAACCTTCCTGAAGTTGTCTCTGTTTTCCGCTCTGCTACTCCGCTGTTTCTCCTCCTTCGTTGCTATTCTCCCTCCCCTGGTTTCCCAGAGCAAAAGGTAAAAGCTGCTGCTGCAAAGGAGAGACCGTTTCCCGGCCCCTGCTCCTCCACACTGGCTTCCGCCCGCCTTACGTTCAGAATTGCATCTCCTAGAGAAAAAGGCCTCACTGCATTCCTCTGGCTCACAACAGAGGGATGAAGCTCGCTCAGACAGAATCGCTCTCTCGGACACAGTCAGGGTTCTGACTGGTCAGCTCGCCCTGCCCCTCATCTCCCACTGCAGGAAGCACGCGGGGAGACTAGAGCATGAGAGTCTGGTAAACCTACGATGATTCAAAAAAAAAATTCAAACATTGCTACAAACCCCCACGACTCTTCTCGATACTATGGCTTGAGAACCCCTCCACTGCACCAAGATGTCTCCTTTAAGTTCTGTGATAAATGAAGAGGCCAAAGCCCCGGTGGTTTTATGTAACTATCAATCATTCCAATTATTTCCAATCAAGACACTACGCTTACAAAAACAGGCGGACATGTGAGTAATTTGTTAGAAGATACTAGAGATGGAATATGGAGAACTAAAGAGGAAAACATTATGAATCCACCCACAGAATATAACCTACGGCATGATATATCAGCCACATCTCTCCCCTTTCTCTCCCCGCACCCCCCACACCACGTGACCTAGCTGTGCTTTGGATAACACTACTCGAAGATGCTTACGCAACTCTGCTGAATGGGAACAGCTCCCATCGCCTTTCCCTTGTCAGTCTTGCTTCTTGAAGATAAAACGAAATAAGAAGTCCAACATCATCCATGTGATCACTGTCCCCTGGGGAATTCTCCTTGCCATAGTTGCAGGTTCCCTGGGAAATCGAGCCATGTTTGCAACATTCTTCGAGGCCTTGTTTGAAATAAAGGCTAGATTTTCGATGCACTTATATAGATACCGGAACATCCACCGAATTCCTTCCACTGAGAGTCTCCGGTTTTGATCAACGGGTACCAATTAGCTTGGGAACCCTCTAGAAGTTTAACTTCTAAGTCCTTAATCATAAATATGTCCCCATCTTTTTACTGTGCCATGCTGGCCCATTAAGAAACTCCACAGTTATTCCAGCTGTAAGTATTACATTGATTAAAAAGGAGGCAGGGAGTGATGGCGGGAGGGAGGACAGGTGCTCATTTCCAGCCTAGCACACATTAGGAAGGGACAGGCTTTATATGGGACCTCTGGGGCACACTGCTGCATACCAACCAGAAAGGCAGAATATATTCTCTGCCACTGAAAATTGACAAAGCTATTGATGATGTGAGCTAAATGCCATAACCTTCAAGTGAGTTAACCATGCAGAAATTATTTTTAAAAGATCACTAAGTATAAGCTAATAAATTATATGCCATCCACTGAGAGCCAAGGAAGTTGTTGATGATGAAATAAAATCAAACAAGGAATTTTTATGTGCGAAATAACCCTGGATTAATTAAGTCCTCCTCCATGCGCCCCCATCTGTAACTAGTAAATAATTGCTAGGTACAAGGAAAGAAGCTCTCCGTACATGGTTTGTAAGAAATGTGTAATGTTTGAGACCTGGGTTCTGGCTAGGGCAGAGAGAAGGTGAGAAGTTAATGCAGATAGAGGTAGGACTGTCTCGACTGTTTGAGAAGTGCCATGGCCATCGTCCATCGCAATTCATTCCCACCGTCCCTCAATTCTGCATCTCACTGGGTATTTCATCCAACGTTTCTGCAAAGTGGCCTTTCTCAAAACTGTAGCTTCATCCTCTTGTGAGTTCCTTCTGATGACAAACTTGCCCAGAAGTTTTCAGATGCCTCTCCCTAGAAAAACAGAATGTGGCTCAAGAGGGACATTGTTCTCTGACTACCCTCACAGTGGCCTTTTGTCAGGGTGGGCCAGACGGGGTGGGGAAGCAATATCACACATTGTTATGACTGTTGCCATGATACCTTAACAGAAATACGTTTTCACTCACTCATTCATTCGTCCCTTCAAATATTTGAGCCTCTACGTGCAAAATGCTGCTCTAGAAATATCTATGTTTTCATGACTGTCTATTACGATTATGGATTGCCCATCCTAGCACAAAAGAACGTTGTACTTTATGGCAGCGTACCAGGGGTCAGAAAAATTTCTATAAAGAGCCGGATGGCAAATATTTTCAGCTCTATGTCCAGATGGTCTCTGTCACAGCTATTCAAATCTGCCATTGCAGCATGAAAGCAGCCGTAGACAATAAATGTAAAAGCGAATGAATACGGCCGTGTTCAAATAAAACTTTATTTACAAAAATAGGTAGTGGGCTGGATTTGGACGGTGGGCCATAGTTTTCCAACCTCTGCTCAAAATCATTAATGGTTCCCCACTGCTCACCAAATTAAATACTTTGTCACCTTTCCTTCCCCAGTCTACCTTTCCAAACTATATTCTACCGCTTCTCATAGGCTCTAGGCCTTCCGAACTGAGTAGAACTCACAAATGCTCTCCCATTCCTGTGGGAGATACTCTTCCATTTCTATGCCTTTTACTCTGTCTAGAATGACCTTTTTTCTCTTCTCTACTGATCAATATCATCGATTGTTCATATTTCCTCTAGGTAGCTTCTTTAGATTTTTAAATATACATATATTCTGTTCATGTCTCTTTCTCCCTCAGTTCTCAAGCCCTGGAAGCTAGTCACCATATCCCATTCACATTCATTAACTTCACAGAATCCAACACAGAACCTTGGGCATAGATGCTGAACTGAATAAATTAGAGAACATGTAAGGTAATGGCTTTGCTTAAATTATTAGAATTATAAAATGCTGTAATAATTAATCATCATATTTAGCTGCTTCTGGTAGTAGTAGCGGCAGTGAGAGCAGTAGTATTACTTTACTGGATGAAAGAGAGAAGTGTACTGTGCCGAGACAAAATACTTGATATCTCTAGTGGACACCAAACATCCTTTTGAGACCTTATGTAATCTCATGTTAGTTAACAATGAGATTACCAGATAGTACCATGCAATTAGCTGTACTGTAAAAGTCTCCTCGAAATATAGAAATCTAGTAGCTGGATCACTTCAAACTAGACTGGATAAATTGACTTTTAAACTCCTGGACTAAGTAAATTCACATCATCGAAAAGTCCAAAATTGAGGAAAGCAAATGTGTGTCACAAAGGTCCTGCAGTGTTAGATGAGATGTGCCCAAAACAACTCAAAAACGCTGCCATCAAATCCTACAATTCCATTAGAAATGTGGGGAGGATAGATGGAATCATTCCATTAGGATCTAAAAGGGCCTCTCAGCAAAAGAGGTGAGTGATAATCAAGACTTCTGGCCTCCGTGACTCAGTCCCTCTTCCGTTTAAACGTCATGAATCACAGCTATTCTATCAGTGGGCTCTCACCTTCCACACTCAAAAGCAGACCCAGCATGGATGGCCTAACTACGAGCATGATAAATACACAAAGAGATTAGTCAATAGAGGGAGAACGATCTGGCCAAACCAAAGATTGACTAAAGTCTGGTGCAATAAAAGAGAGAAGAGGGAAGATTTTTTTTTAAAGCAATAAACCAATTCATCCACCTGCTCCTGCAAAGCAGAGGATCAATTATGCCAACAAAAGAAGGCACAATGAGAACTGCAAGGAGAAAGCCAGTGAATGAATGAGCTCATCCAGGGTGTGGATGGACTGAAATACACAGGCTGACCCCAGGAAGAGACAGATGACGCAAGCGGGAAACGAAGAAAAGGAAGGTGGGCGGCCAAGCAGGTGCCCACATCACTGGACAAATAGAACTAATCAGGAATAGGGACAGAATTATTTCCCTTCCAGAGAACTCTCTTATGATGCTGAACTGGTAGAGACACTGGAATGAGTATTTGGGAGAGGCCACCTGCACCACTTCAGAGCACAGTCAGCCTTCCAATTGCCAGATAACAAAGAAAGCACAAGCAGCCAGCAACATTTTTCTTTGTCTTTATGCAGCTTCCTAAAGCCCAGCTGAATTCAAAAGCAGCTGTTCGACTCACTATAACCAAACAGCGCGCGCGCGCGCGCACGCGCACACACACACGCGCGCGCACACACACACACACACACACACACACACACAGAAAGGGGTGACTTGGGCATCGCTGAGTTACTGAAATCAAGTTGCTTGTGTCACAGTAGTCAAGAAAGAACAGAGACTAATATGGTCCCGGCCAAGACATACAAATAATTCTTAATGTTTCAGTGTTCTTAATGAGGGGGAAAAAGATTGATTTAAGACTGTGAAGTTCTATTAGCTCAGCACATCTGCCGAATTATATTCAATGGGTACCAAAAAAAAAAAAAAGAGAGGGAAGAAGAAAGAAAGAAAAAAAAAGAAAAAACAAAAAATAAAAGTAGCTTTGATTACACTTCTGCCCCCACTTAGAAACCACCAATGAACCCCCAATGCTTTCCAAATGGTGCATAAGTTCACATGTATGTCATTCAGGGCTTCCACTGCCTGACCTCAACCTTGGCTTTCAAGCCATAGGCAGCCTGCACTCTGACCCAAACAAGCTAATCTTGACTCATGCTCTTCTCTTTGACTTTGTTCTCTTTCTTACCCATTTCTATCAGCCAAAATCTACTTTTCCTCCAACACTGCTCAAATACCACCTCCTTCTGCAAGTCTTCTCAAATGTCCCTAGCTGAAAGCAATCTCCAGCTTACCTTTAGCACATTAAAGCTTTTCTGTAGCCCAGTGACACTTTAATGTGTATCACACTCCCCTCGGGGACTTTTACAAACAAAAATTTTTGACCCGCCATCCACGGAGTTCTGATTAGGAGGTCAATGGCGAGCTGTAAAAACTGCACTTCTTACAAGTCTCCAAGTGGTGTCAACGCTGCTGGGCCAGAGACCTCACTTTGAGAACCACGCCGGAATACTGGTGAACATGTCTCACCTCTCCTTTAATAGCTCCCTAGGAACAGAAAAGAATTCTGCGTATTTCCATCCCTCTTCAGTCCAAGTTTATATTCAGTAAGTATGCAACAAATATTTATCAAATTAAACGCACGTGTTCATGTTGCTTCATGTATGTTTGTGTATATACATTCATATTTGTTCAACAAATATTTATTGCAGACACATGCATTTGAAATATGCATATATATGGTAAGAATATTTAAAGTACAAGCAGGTTTCTTAATCATCTCGCATTGGCAAGCTAAAGGGAAGTATGAATATGCTCTGATCCATTTTGCAAATGTGTTCTGCAGAGAGCACCATTAAAATTCAATATGAATCTCTGTCTGAAGAGTGTCCATCTGTGTTCCTATGAAGCTCTCATTCTGCCTGCATATTCAGTTAACCCATGCTATATAATGCCTCAGTTTCAAGACAAAGAGGTGTGGAATTTTCATTTCTCATTCTATGGATTTACAGTCAGCTCCCTGACATCAGGGTAGACATTACTCATATTCCAGATACAAATCATTCCTCAGCAGACCATCCCTACCCACCAGCAGAGCTTAAGAGCACAGATGGTAGAGTCATCCTGCCAGGGTTCAAATCCTGGCTCTTCCCATTTCTAGAGCATGACCTTGAACAAATTGCTTAACTGCCTTAAGCTTTGATTACCTCATCAGGGAAATAAATATGAACAATAATTACATACCTGCTTCCTGGTTGTTATGAACTGAAGTGGTAAATACATAGAAAACGTTTACCTGGCTGTTATGAACTGAAGTGGTAAATACATAGAAAACGTTTACCTGGCACAACCTGGAAGTTGCTGTCAATGCTGTTGTATTAATATTAATACAGACATGGTGACCTCCCAGGAAGCTCCCACTGACCTGTATCTTCTGGGGCCAAAAGTCTTATTTCATCCAGTTATCATCAACTAAGCCGGACAAAACTCAGAAATGAAAATGTTAATATTTTAAACATAGAAATTACCTATTCTACACATTAGTGACAGTACCTTACTTTTAGCCATTTTGAGAACGGAAGGGAATGGTGACAGCATTTTGATTAGGGGATATCGATTAAATAATAACATTCAAATCCCCTTGCCAACTCCAACAAACACTACTAATTTTGCTCTAAAACACTTTAACCCATGAAACTAAAATTATGATTGCCTAAAGATACTTTTGGCTTTTCAGTCCATGAGACTAGATACTGCTTCATCCAAATTTCCTGACCTACTCTCTCTAATGTCATTAGTGGGATCTATAGAAAAGAGCTTGCCCTTCTGTAAGGTTTCAATAGTGTTAGATCTGTGTCCACATGAACTCTGTCAAATTTATAAATATTTATTGCCTAACAAGCTAAGAAGAGACTGTGAAAATCCAGAGCTCATTTCTGTTTGTGATTTTACTTATATCACAAATTGCTATGGACAGGGAGCTACACTTCTGTTTAAAGAACATAGTTCCATGAGAAACTGGCATTTGTTTCATGAAATGGCAATTAAAAATTAAACCTTAACATAGGATGCTGGCATAAAACTAAAATTACAGGAAATGATTTGTGCTTAGCTTGTTATTTGCAATTTTATTATTGTAAATATAACTGATATTCACCAGGCAATATTTTCATAATTCAATGCTTCTAGACTAATTGTACAGTAAAGAACATACTTCTATTAAGAAGCGAACTTTCACACTAAACTTCCACAGAACCTTGGTCCTCTTATGTAATTTTATGGATTGTGTCGATTATCCTGTTCCTTATCGTATTAGACTCCTAGGGCTGCCATAGTAAATTATCACAAATTTGGTGGCTCAAAAATACAGAAATTTATTCTCTCACAGTTTTGGAGGCCAGAACCCTCAAATCAAAATGTCAACAGGGCCACACGTCCCTCTGAAGGCTCTAGGGGACTCTCCACAGACATCAGAAGGTGAAAGAGGCCTCTTCTGTCTCATATAAGATCATTTTTCATTGACTTTAGGGACCACCTGGATAATTCAGGGTGATCTCAACTTAAAGTTCTAACTTAATTAGACTTGCAAAGATCTTTATTACAAGCAAAGTCATATTCATGGGTTCTGGAGGACATATCTTTGCCCCCCATTCAACTCCTTACACTTGCAGTACAGGGGTGAGAGCGCTTCATCTCCCTACTCCTTGAAGTAAAGGATCTGTTTTCTCCATCGGTGATTCTAACAGGTACTCTATGCTCAGTACACAGAGTACCAGCTCCTATCAGGTGTTCTTGAAATGTGTGTTGAATGAATGAATGACCATATAATTTTAGAACACCATTGCAACTACTACATTATAACAGCAAAATTTTGGGAAAATATCCAGAAGTGGAGGGACAGCCATTCTAAAAAGCATCAAAAGGGTCCCACTGACTATATCAGGAGCCAAGATGCAGCTGGTGAAGTAAACCAATAGAGTAGAAAGGCAATAAAATCACGATCCCAGATTCAAAAACCACACCATGCACAATGTTTCCTTGAGAGCAAACTGCTCTCAGCAGTTCACAGGACATTTATAGAAAGAGGGCTTCACAAAAGAAAATGCGTTCACACATTTACCCAGTGAAGAGATGGATAATAAAACTTTTAAAGGATTTACAGAAAGTTAATCTTATTTATCTCTCCCCTTTGAACAAGATCTTTTGTTAGTCAGATTAAATATCATAAAGAATGAAATTGGTTATGAAAAAATTAGATTCTAAAAATGAAAATAAATCAATGAGTCCTCCTGAATCTCTACATGATTTAGATAATGAAAACTAACATTTTCATTACACTTTACAATTTTTAGGGTATTTTCTTAAGTGTGATTCCATCTGACATAATAATAACCTTATGAAATCAGATATCTCCTTGTCTTGTATGAGAAAATACATGTTGAGAAATTAAGTGACTTGTTCAAAGTCACACAAGTGGAAACAGGCAGACACCCACTTGAATGCTGTTTTCTGAACGATGACTGTGTGTGTGTGTGTGCTGTGTGTGTGTGTGTGTGAGAGAGTTCCCTCTGTGTGAGGCTTCCGAAGAGATCTGACTCCTGTATCGGTGATTCTCTTAGGTACTTTTTTATGTGTGGTTGTATAGTTCCATTATAACATATTTTTAAAATCTGATTCATATAGATTTAATTTACTTTTCAAAACTATGCCTGAGAATAACCTTGGAAAAACTTTGTGGGTTCCAATAAAGAGCAATATGAAGAAAATTACACATGGATTGGGGAGGAAGTGAAGAGTAAAAAAGTAACGTGTTGCTTAGAACTTCTCCATGCTTTCGAAATGGAAAACTCACTTTTTCTGGAAGTAGGAAAAATGTTATTTTAAAAACCTGTTACTTTGAATTATACTAAAGCAAAATACCATTTAGCATTTGTTAGCAATCTGTCTTATATTGTTACCGATTGGTACCGCCTATACTGATCAACTATAAGTTTTTAAAGGGCAGAAATTACATCTTATATGAGGAAACAGTTAATGGTCGCATTTCACCCACCCTACCCTGAAAACTACTGCTAGATACTCAGAATTCAATAACTCATTATCAACTTAGAAACAAAACAGATTCTCTTGATTGTTAGGGGTCCCCAGAAAATCTCCTTTTGGAGACAAGGGCTCCCCAGCATCTGCCAGTTTGTGGTGAACCACAATCCCTTTGTCCCCTAAATGAATCGAAGGCCTTGAATAAAGAAAGCTGAATGATGACTATAACTTAGCGCTTGGAATTTAGGCATAAACACTGTTGCTGAAATGTCAGTGCATAACTGGCTTTTAGAAGCACCCTTTGAAAGACCTACTGGCAACTCGGCCCTGGTCTGTCCACTTCTGAATGCCAAGATATGAAAGCCAGGACCAAATCCAGCTGACCTCCTGAATAAGAAGGGCCCAGAGGCCACATCTTCCTGGGAAGCTGAGGGCAACAGGAGATGCATCCAATCCCAGGGGCCACAGGGCACACAGCCTGAGACTCAAGGCAGAGCTCACAGCCACCTCAGTGAGAATCTGTTCCCAGTTCCCTAGGACATGTAAATAGGAAACAATCCTGCTATCACCACCCGTACAACTGCCTCCTCCAATGAGCTTGATTCAGCAAAAGCTGTAACTCCTCTCCTCTTTTTTAGAGGTCATCTCTTTCTTCTTTCCAGGCTCCATAAAGACCATGAGTTCCCTGTAAACTTTGCTTCTAAATAACTTTATTCATATTCTATGAGTCTGTGTAATTTGTATAATGACTCATTCATGGGGGGGCGGGGAATCTGTTTTTATTGTACCTTTGGAATTAGAGAATGTCATTAATCAAACAAGCACCTCTCTGCATGTTCAGGAAAAGAGACCATATAACAGAATGCAATTGTATTTAACCTTGAGGTCACAGGCCTTGAAAATTTGAGAAAATATATGGACCTAATTTTCATAATAATATCCCAAATTTAAGAGGTCCTTGAAATTCCTACAGTACATTCAGAAACATCCTAGGGTTCTTGAACCCTGGGCAAAAAAGCAGGCACCCACATATCTGTATTTTAGTCAAGTCTCATTCTACATTTTAAAAAACTTACTATAAGGTCTGTGGAAATATTTCTACAAAGAGAGGATAAAATAATCTTTCACCCTCAATAGCCTAAAACAAATGACCATCAGCTAGAATGGTTGAGTGCACAGGCTTCGGGGTCAAGTAAATCTGTATTTGAATTCTAGCTCTGTTCTTTTCTAAGATCATTGACTTAGTTTACAAATCTATCTGAACACAATTTCCCAGAGGTCTAAATATATACAATGAGACACATCTAATATGGCTGATGTGAGGAGTAAACGAAATAATATCTATAATGTGACTGGTGCCGTGTCAAGCACATAGTTGCTGATGTTGATTAAGTGGCTGGTGCCATCATCACCATAACCGTCACCATCAAAAAGAACACAGTTGGGATGCAGGTAGAATTGGAGCATTTTAAATTCCATGAAGACATCAAGAACCTTATAGGAAAACTCCTTCAACACTATGAAATACAGAACAAAACTAGATAATCCCTACCACCAATGAAATATAATGCCCAGTTTACCACGACCTAGATCTTAGGTTATATTACAGTTCACAGCAAAGCACAAGAGGGCTTTCACCACAGAATGGAAGTAGTTCACCTGTGCAGGATCCCACAGTCTGGACCCTGAGGGCAGCATTCTGTTAAGAGCCGGGTCTCACTAGCACAGGTTAAAGATGGAGCTGAGTCTAAACTCTCGAGAGGCATATCTGTGTTTGAAAGATGAACTCAAGATTTTTTAGACCTTCTTAAGACTGTTAAACATTTTAATGAAACCAACAATTCTGAAATGTTTCCTAATACTTTACAGGAATGTCTTTTCTTTATTCTTGTTTCGATATGCCTTTTCCCCCAAGATTAAATTTGTCTTTGACTCTCCATCACTTATTACAGTGTCTAGAAGAAAATAAAGCCTCTGAAATTATCTGGGATCAGGAAAAAAGAAAAGGAAATACAAGGGAAGGGAGAAAAGGAGAAGGAAAGGAAGGATGAGGAAAGAAGGTAAGGAGTGTGTTCATTCTATAACTCAAGGAATACTTACTGAATACCTAATATATGCTAAGTTCTGTGTCAGGCACCAGAGGTACAATGATAGATGAAATAAGGTTTGTATTCTAAATAAACACATACAATTCAGTGCTTTTCTTTCTTTTTAATTGTTTCTTTAATAAGAAGTAAGAAATGAGAGAGAGAAAAATGGGAATAACTCTATTGCCATGACTCTATTGTAATCGGGGTATGGCAGAGATCATTCAGCGTCCACCAAATGCTTGTGCTTCCCTTTCACAGGGTTGAGTTGCTCAAATAAGGCAATATTTGTATTGTGGTTGCAGACTTATTCAGCTAGAGACATTTCCCGGCTCCCTTTGCAACTAAGTGGGACCTGTGACCAGAAGTGATCTTTGCCACTTCCAGGTATGTCTCCCAGCTGAATTTTGACACTCTGAACCACCTTGAAAGTCCTATGTTGAGGGTGGCAGAACCTCTGTTAACTTGGGTCCTGTGAGACTGTGTATAACAGAATCTCACTTCCCTTCCCCTGATCCTAGCTGCTCAAACTACATCTGAGTGAGCAAAACTAATAATAAAGCAAGACTCTTCTTTTGAGTTAGCTTGCTGAGATTAGTTTGCTGAGATTTGGGAGTCTGTTCATATAGTTAATGTTTATTCTAGTTAATAGAAGTTAGAAATCTAACTTCAATTTTCAGATAGCCTGAGATATATCTATGTGCATTAATAAGACCAAACTAACTGTCTGAACTGTCAAGATTCTTTGCTTTTGTCTTAGAATTATGCCAAGTCAGCACAGTAATGCTCTTCAGCATATGCTGATCTGATGCTCTATTAAACTGCCAATGACATCGTAGAAATTTGGAGACACAAATGGTGGACTGTTACTGCAACTACACACAGGACGGTCAAAGTAGGAATCATCAATCTAACAATAATTATTTAAATGGGCAAATAAAACAATTGTTATGTATTAATGCAATTTGTTTAGTGGGTAAGAATTTCAAAACACCTTGACTTAGCCTCGTTTGCAGATTTGAATCAAAGACTTTTGAATCGACACCCCTTTTATAAAACATGAAACTCTTGCCGTTAACATTTTTTTTGCCTTGTCTAATTACTGATAGCATTACTTATAATCATGTTTTCTAAAAACAAGTCACATTTAATTAATGTTTTCTATGAATCAAAATCTTTTCATATATATTTTTTATATTTATATAATTTGCATATGCCAAACTTCATATTATATCATACGTCAACTCTCTAAGATATATATACATACATATAACCACCCTGCTTTATGAATATGAAAATTGGTGTTAATAAAAGTCAAATAACCTGACTAAGTGTGTATACCTAGTAAAGGAAGGAGCTGGAATTCGAACTAGGTGTGTATGACACTAAAGTACAAGACAGTTTCACTGAGCCAGGTAAATCTTAACTGAAATCTCAAGTGAGAATAAATCTTAACTGAAAATAATATGAAGCTTACATCATCATGTTAGGTCAGTATTCAATAATAGCCAACATTTACTGAATGTTTGCTATGTGTGAGGCACTCTCCTAACTACTATTTATTTATTAATTTGTAAATAAATCTTCATAAGAAGGCTAAGAAATAGATACCATCATTGCCCCTTTTACAGGATGAGAAAACTGAGGCTCAGATAGTTCCAGTGACTTGTCTAAAGTCACATAGCAAATCAGTAATTGAGCCAGAATTCAGATACAGGCTGTTTGGCTTTAAAGTCTGTTTTCTTTAGCATTTCACTAATAACCAAAGGGCCATAAACTCATTTTTGTTTTAGAATGATGCAGGGTGTGAAGAGAGTTATTTGTCATCATGAAACCACAATGTTTTTTAAATTACTGAATCTAGAATAGGAAAATATAGCTCCACAGATTCAAGTTGGATAGGTATATAGTCTTAACAGGAAATCTAAATAGAATATACAGCCAACCCATTAGAATCAGAAAGGTGAGCAGCTATGGAAATGTCTGTGATTTTGTCCACAGGCAGAAAGTCTGAAGGGATACTAGGAGCTCATGGGGGCAGGAGTGTAAAAAAAGTTCACAGGTCATATATGTACAAGATATTCTGCTGTTGGCAGTTCCTACCTCCCCACACTGGTGTTTTCTTGAATCTATCTTTCATCTCCCAGGAACAAAACGCAATGTGATTTATTCTAAATATGTAAAAAAATATCTGATTGATAAATGCTTTCTGATTATGAAAGGCAGTGAATGTAGGAAAGTAGAGGTGGGTCACGGGTGATATGTAACAGAAATTTGTACTAGGATTCAAACAAGGCTTTAAGAGCAATTAGAAATCAGAACAATATTCTTAAAATAATAATGTCATAAATAAATGGATTGAAGAAAAAAAGAAGTCCAGTTCTTACTTTAAAAAATGCATTGACATTATACAAAAGATAAAACAAGCATGATTTAAGCATGGAACTACTCACCTGAACGATTCAATGACACTTGAGCATTACTATTCTAGCCTCTTTACACAAGGAGCATAAAGCACTAATCTCTCCAACTCTTAAGGGTGTACCATATATTTAACGTGTATTAAAAGAAATCCTTTCCTGAGAAAGGTCAACAAATCCAGCAAAGGTAAATTCGGCCAAAGCTGAATTGAGACTAATGGATGAGGAACCAACGAACCAGGGCTGGAGTAATAACTCTGTCCTCTCTGAGTGTGTGATCAGAGGCAAGGACACTTAACCTCTTTAATTCTCAGTTTAAATGAATGTGAAGTCAGTATAACCCCAAGAAATGCAGAAACCATGTGGTTCAGTCTTTGAGCTGTGTCTCACTCAAAAGTGCAGTATAATAACCAATAGAAATGTTAAAATTACACTCTTCCCTCAAGTTTCTTGAGGGTCAATAAAAGTAACCCAATGAACATTCTAAATGAACACTAGTTTGTGTCTGTTTTTCCATCCTTTCTTTACTTTCCTCATACTTTTAAACTGCTATGGTGCTTTAGCTCTTAAAACTGCTGAGAAACTCCTATTCCATATCCAGCCTGTGTGCTTTTTGCTCCTTCCCACTTCACTAATTCACTCTCACTTACTCACTGTTTGGATTAACTTAGTCTCTCTTCCAGCAAGAAGTACAAATTAGTAGCTGATGGATGGTCATGGGGATGGGGAGCATGGCATAGGGAATGTAGTTAGCATTAATATGATGGCAAAGTGGAGGGCCACTGGAAGGAGGGAGCAATTAGGGTGGTTGTTTTATGAACTATATAGATGTCTAACCGATGTACTGTATACTTGAAACTAATTTAAATATTTTTTTTTTTAAAAAGAATCCCTCCTCCTTAGAAAAGATGAGAAGAGAGGTTATGAGGCTGTTGAGACGCAATAAGGAAGGTATCTGTGAACATCTACATTAATATCATCTTGGTACGTCACATGAGAATATAAATGCTTGACTTCAGAAGGGTTTTATGAATATTAAATGAATAACGTCTGTTAACTCTCTTGAAGGAAAGGAAGCTTTCTGCTGTGAGTACATGTACCAGATGCATAGTATACACACACACACACATACACACACACACACAACCCTTATTACATAAAGGGTATATGTCCTTTATTATCAAGTACACTCTTTAGTGTACTTGATATTCTATTTGGCCCTTTGGACTCACTCTCCACCCTACCTACTCTCTGGGAACTCATCTGTCTGGGCTGAATCAAATAGGAGGTATTAGCAGAAAGCTGGTGAGTGGGAAAAGTGAGAATGAGATATTAATACTCCTGGTTTTCTCCCAGCCAGTCCTCAAGGTTGGCGGCACTTGCATTTCTCTACTGAAATTTGCAGGCCCTGCTGGGAAGCGCTCTCCTAGTTAAGAGCCACTGCTCTCTCTCTCTTGGTTCCGGTAACTATTCCCTCCTCTTCCTCCTTGAGGTTTATCAATGGTAGCAGCTGGGTGCTTTGTCATACTTTATCAGCTTCCCAGACCACAGACTTGTTCTGCTCACGTGACTATAAATAGGTCAATTCTCTCATATTATTTGAGTGTGTTACCAATTTTCTTACCAGGACCCTGACACAAAAGGGGAATCAGTTTGAGTGTTTTCCATTCATGAATTCTTTGACCTAATGTGGAAAACGGTGGCATATAAGCACTCTAAGCCTCCTCTGCTTTGATCATAAGCCCCTAGAGCCATGGAAAAATAGAAGTCTAGAGGTGGTCTTGGTGAGTGTATGGGGGTAGGAGGGTGGATTGAGGGATGAGGAAGTAGCATTTATTGTTAAGAAGATCCATTCCTCGTCTTTAAAATGTGACACTCCAGTGGCTTCTGCTGCTTTGGAGGCATTAATAATAAATAGCCTTAGCTTGTACAACTGAAGAAAGCTTTTCTTAAACTCAAATTGCCTACCAGATAGTACAATAACTGAGAAATTCATTTTGTATGATATTGACTGGTTCAATGGCAATGCAGAATTGTTTATGATATTTCAATTAAAAAAATTTAATTTCATTCAATAATTTTGTCTTGTTATGTGGAAATACTCTCTGAAGGTTACTTGTGCCTTCTGGACTTTTAAATAAGTGAAGAAAACATGGTTAAGTAACATAGCTATGGTTTTCAAAACTTGCTGTCAAGAAAAGTAGATCAATGTACTTTCGTATATTTATTTTTAACTGAAGAGGACATGCCCAATTACTTGTGAATATGAAAAATAATTCAAAGCAAATTTTACCCAGCAGCTATAGGAGTTTTTCTGTTTGTTTATATTTGTTTAACCAGAAAAAAACGATCTGCCTGGCCTACTCAAAGTAGCCAAATTTAATCTTCCTAATGAACAGTGACCAAGTTGTTAGAATTAATAATGAACAAAAAAGGCAGTTAAGAATTCTTTACTGATCTCTTTTTAAAAAGAAAAGTCTAAATATTTAGTTTGATTAAGCAAGTTGTGCTATTTTTCCTTATGATTTCTTAGTACTAGTAAGCTCTATGGGATGAAACAATTCATTTTTGTAAAATCGCATTCCTAGTGCCCGTCACCGCATCTGGGCACCTGAAATATGTTCAACATATGTTTATTAAATAACAGGATGAACGAATAAAGGATGAGTTAATTTCTAATTTATTTCAAATCCTAAAGTATTTGATCATCTCATTGAAGAGATAAAATTGCAATTAAGTCTTTATTTACTTTTACTATTTCTATATAACTCACGGATCTTAGCATTGCATATGGGTTCATGAAGGCTTGTTTATTCATTAATCAAATATTTGTTAAGCACTTACTATAAGCAAGATACTGTGCTATGTACTATGAGGAACAAGGAGGGCAATTATATATGGATGCTTTCTTCTGAAAGGGCAGTAGCAGGAATAAAATATTACTGTTCTACAAGGCAGTATGTTCTCTGAGCACCAGGGAGAACCAGCTGAAATGCAGTGGGAGTGCAGAGGAAGGAGAACTAACAACACCTGTCTGGAGGTTGGGGAGCTCAGGGGGGATCAGAGAAGAGGGGGCTTTTACACTGGGCCATGACAGAGTAATTGAATGTGGACCTTCAGAGAATATCAATAACCAATATTCATTCAACACATGGAGTTTGTAAATGAACACTTTCCCTATATGCCTCCATTAGATCCTCATAGCATCCCAGTGGAATGGGCATGATTGCCTCAATTTTAGAGACTATTAAAATAACCTAAGAAAATTTAAGAGAGATAAGTTCACTCAGCCAGAAAGTGATCAAATAAATGAGCCTCACCTCCCAGGGAGTTCTAGAATAGATAGCACAAATTGTACCTGTGAACTTTGGATTTGAACCAAATGTTCAGAATCCCAAGTGAAGAGAGACCTTTCAATTGCATTGCCCTCTTGAGGAGGATCTTGAGACAGACATATCCACAAATTGTAGAGTAGACCAGTGAGAAAACAATGATTTACTGAGGCTTCAGTGCAGCAGCAATGAAAGTATGGTTTCGTACAATATGGCTCCCCGGGAGTGGCTGACAAAATAATAAAAGCTAACATTTATTGACTGCTTTTTATATGGAATGCACTATGCAAAACCTCATTTAATCTTCACAACCTCATGTGGTAGGTGTCATTATAAACCTATCTGTATAGATGAGAAACACTATGCTCAGAATTATTAATAATTTAGGCAGAGTCATACATTTGATAAGTGACTTCGTCATTTATTGTTCTCAACGACCCTTTGGTAATGCAACCAGACCTTTAATTAAAAAGAACAATTCACAGCCACTTCTTAATAAATTCTACTAGTGGAGAAATGTTACCTGGTATCTGAGCCATTAGTGGTATTGCTGGGTCTAAATGTTCATCTACTTATTTCCATCTTCATCAAATTTGTCCTGCCATATATAATTGCTATGCATTAGCTAAGTATGCTGTCAAGCTAATTAGGGGATTTTGGTTACCAATGCAAGAGATAAATAAATCAGCAGATACGTGAACTTCTATTGATTTGCTGGAAAAGGAAATTGGCTTTCTCCTATTATGCAGTTATAACTCCTCAGGGCTAGCTTACCTCTTTAATATCGAGTCTGACATTCGCCTTTCAAATTAAATCTACAGCACAGATTTTCCAATTTTCCCCCTCTTTGCCTTTGAAAAACTTCATTCCTTGATAAAACCAAATATACCAACTACTTTGGCTTTGTTTTTGTTTTAAGAGATGCTTTACCTGTCTGATTTGGCATTTGAGCTTTAATAAAGCCAGGCTTTGCTGATATAATGTGATTTGGGTCAGAATCAGCCCTACAGAAGTAATTCATTCTTATGTTGAATGAAAACTAACTTAGAATGAAGAGTGCTAGATGGATTGACTTGAGAAATGGGTTACAGGCATGTTTCTGCTACTAACCAGTGGGGGAACCCCAGAGCAGTCCTCCTACTTTCTTTCACCTCTTTATCTCGTCTTCCTCATCCATGAAAGAATGGAAGGAGACTAGTTGTTCTCTATTGTACCTTAAAATGTGAAATTCTATCATTTTAATGCACACAATGCTTTCCGTATCTGTTCATTTATACATTCATTCTTTCTACAAATACTTTTTGAATGCCCACGATGTTGCAAAAAGTAGAGGAAATTTCTTTAAGTACATTCTCTTTTCACAAACAACTGAGTCGAAAAAGCATTTTTTGGGGAAAAAAAATTCAAAGTATTTCGAATGAAAAAACATTTAAATTATTTATGTGGCTCTTTTATTGGGATATGTTTTAGAACATCTGGGAAATGATATTCAAATGGAGAACTTGTATCTTTAAAATTAAATTCTTAGCACAAATGTCCAACCTTGAGTCAGATATATTCTATCAGATAATTTCTCATCTTACAATCTAAAAAAAGAAAAGACCTGACTTCTAAAGTACATCTTTATTAAAAAGCAGTGTATGCTTTTAGTTTAATAACTATAGAATATTTTTAAAATTGATGTAGCCTGTATCCCAGAGACCACTTTATACTACACAAAAGAAACTAGCATGCTGTTATTCTTGTCTTCAGAGCAAGCTGCTAACTTTAGCAATTAGCAGTCCATAAATATGTGGGCAATTGGCTTCCTCCAGACTAATTAGCAAGTTTGTTGTGTTCTAGTCCCAGCTGGTCATGCTATGTCTTTTAACTTAGCTCAGACCTAGTTGTTTTGCCAGATCTAGAACCTCTTAAATTAGTCAGTAATAACAGATATCTCAATTGGCTTCTGATTTAAACTCTTCAGCAAAACAATGTCATCCAAGCTGATTTAGCATTCTCAATTTGTATGTCTTGTTTTCAATAGATACCCAAGGAACTGTCCCCACTCACTTCAAAACCCCTCCAATTATATTCACCGGGATTTGCCTCCATGACCAAATCTCTCTACCCCAATGCTCAAGTCTCTGCTGTTCGAAGTCTGTCCCACAGTGTCATTTGTGGATTCTTACTCTCAGCCTTGGTTCTGGGAGGACAGACTATCAGGCATCTACTGCATTATTCCCTTCTGTGGTGCCACTTGTCAATGCCTTCTGGCATTTCTCCTCCATGAAGCCCAGGCTCCTCATTCCGAACCCCAGACTTGATCCAGGTGGGTAGGAAGGAGGGGGAGGAGAAGAGGAAGGAATAAAATAGAAACACAGTGCAGGGAACAGAGAAATAAGTTTTAAAGCCTCATTCTTAATATGTTAACTGAAATAACTTGCATCTATTAAAAAACACAAATCAAATGCTATATACAAAATAAACACAAAGCTCTTAGAAAATAATATATATATATATATATATATATACATATTAGCTGAGATTTATTCAACAAAAGGATTGAAAGATAAAACTGAGGATATTTAGAAAATAATAATGTCAAAAATGAGCATTAATATATAAAATGTAAAGAAACCAAAACAAAAAATAACACTGTGACCACATGATTCATAAATATGAAAATAAAACCAAAAGAAACAACTAAAAGAATTGAAAGTGTTTTCTCTGGATTGAGATGGGGAGGGGTTAGACAAATATTTTTCCATCTTATTATTTTCATTATAAGCTTTGCAGAAATATTTTCATATATTTACTTGTGGCAATTTGATTAAAAGAAACACAAAATTTTAACTTAAAAAAAAGACAGTAGAGATTAAGTGGAACCCAGTAATACGGAACTTGGGTGGTATAGTCAACAGTTTGTAAGCAAATGAAAGTGGCTTTTGAAGAGATAGCTTTCACAGAGAACAGATATGTGATATTGTGATATAATAAGAAATATATATTTGATCTTTGTGTCAGGTTCCTGGCACAGAGCTTCTAAAATTTTTATAATTTCCCGAGTGATACAGGTGAGAGGAGCATCTTTTGTTATTCAGAACTATCCCCTATAAAACATACCTGGCTTTATGCTAATGAGGTGACTATCAGAGGATGCGGGCTAGTTTCCAGGGAAACCAATCACATGATTACAGGGTTGAAACTTCCAGCCCCATCCCCAGACCTCTGGGAAGTGGAAGATGATGAGGATTGAACCAATCACCAATGGTCAATGATTTAATCATGCCAAGTAACAGAACTTCCAAAAGAACCCTAAACAAGGGAGTTTTGAGAGCTTCTGGGTTGGTGAACACACAGAGGTGCTGGGGGTGGTGGTACACCTGCAGAGGGTATGGAATCTCAGTACCCCTTCCCCATACCTTTCCCAATGCACCTCTTCATCTGGTTGTTCATCTATATCCTTTATTACATCCTTTATAATAAATGAGTAAATATGTTTCCCTGAGATCTGTGAGCCATTACTGCAAATTATGAAACCTGAGGAGGGCATTGTGAGAACCAGTGGTTAACAGCCACTTAGTCAGAAGTGCAGATGACAAATGAGACTTGCTATTAGCATCTGAAGTTAGTGGGGGGGAGGGGGCGGGTAAAGTAATAGTCCTATGGGACTGAACCCTTAGCCTGTGGGGTCTGCATTAACTCCAGGCAGTTAGTGTCAGAATTGAGTTAAACTGCAGGATACCCAGTCAAGGCCCACCAAGAACTGGAGATTTACTTGGTATGGAAAAACTCACATACCTGGCATCAGAAGTATTATAGAGGAAATAGTTTTCCTTTTAAGACCTAACTAACAATAAAAAAGTCTGATGGGATAAGTAGGGAAGCATATCACTGGATGAAACAGAGACTGGATGTCCATAAATCCAAGCCATGATTCCTAATGGAGAGAAAGCTTGTACTCCCAGTTTTCAAAATTCCTCTATTTGAATGAGTCTTACAGACCAAAGTACTTCTCTAATATTAAGTATTCAAAGGGCATACATCAATCCACATAAATTTTACTGAATTAAATAATATCACACATTTTAAACCAACAAAGTAGCACCTCAGGTAAAAATTCATATCTCTGAACTAAAAGCTTACATTAACCAAAGATTTTCATTGGATATAAGGCAAATATTTTGGAGACATTTGATCATTTGGTCTATTAATTTTTTCCCATCTAAGGATAGAGACATAAGATAAATTATATATTTCCAGAAACATTAACATAGATTGCAAAAGATGTCCAGAATTTACTTAGAGGCTGTGGAAAAAAGACAAAACAAAAAATACTTTTGCCTGCCTGTATTCCAACACTGTGTATTCCTATCCTTATCTAATCATGTTAGACACATAAATGGCCTAGATTTAAAACAGCCTGAGTTCGTTGCCAGATAATGGATCCAAATCAGAATTCAGAACTGAAAGCGGGGTCACTGTCCTTTTAAACTGCTCCCAACCGCATGGATTCAGATAACCTGAGGAAGCATAATTCTGTCTAGTTCACCAGCCATTTGAAAACAGAACACTTCTCCCTGAAGGCATTTTGCCAAGTCATTGCCAACTGGTATGAATATAGCAGGATCGTACTGGTAAGCCATTTGAGATCCTTGTCGGAATAAGAAAAGGCAAAGTGAGAGGGAAGGCGAGAATGAGAACAAAAGCACAAAATGAGATTCACTGTCTATGCTAAAAATAGTTACCACCTCAGTGTCTTTCAGGAATATTCAAAATCAACTCCAAATCTGGTCACCCAGTGGTGCTAGTTGGAAACTTTGATTCCGAATATCCCCTTACTCTTTGCTCAATCAATCAGCAATCAAGTACTGTCAATTCTTAATCTTCCCCCACTTTCCATCTGGCACCTCGATACTTCCTGTTTAGCTGCCATGCTTACAGTTTTTTCCTCCTCCAATTTTCCAAGTCTTTCTTATTTCCTACCAAAAAAAGTTATGCTCTAAATTATAATCTTTCTTAATCCCTTATGACTTCCTACATGATAATATACATTTCTTAGAAGGTCACATAGGCACTTCCCGACACAGTCTGCCTTTTCCTTCTGGCCCCATGTTCCTCAACTTATCCACATAAATCTATTTTTTGAGTCATTTTAAACTATGTGTATAATGAGCAAAATTCTAAGATGGGACCTAAGATCTTGCCTCCTGGTAATTACATCCATGAGTAAGAGGCATCCCCTGGAGTGTGGGCAGAACATGGACTTGCTTCTAGATGGCAGTATATAGCAAAGGTGACAGGATATAATTCCCATTATTATGTCTGGCATATGGCAAAGGCAAAAGGATCTTGCAGATGTAATTAAAGTCTCTAAGTAAAAACTCAGTTAATCAAAACAAGAATATCCTGGATGGGCCAGACCTAATCAGTTTATCCTTTTAAAGAGGGCCTAAGCCTTCTGTGAAGGTAGAGACTTGAAGCAGTAGAGGCACTCCCTCTCCACTGTTGGCCTTGAAGAAGCAAGCTGTCGTGAATTCTACAGACAAAGAAATAAATTCTGCCAGCAACCCAAGGAAGCTTTGAAGTAGATATTACCTTATTAACCTCTAGATGAAAATTCAGTCTAATAACACCTTGATTTCAGCCTTACAATCAAGTGAGACCATGAAGAGAAAACCCAGTAAAGCTCACTTGGACCTGTGACCTATAGAAATTGTAAGATAATAAATGGATATTGTTTTAAGCTACTAAATTTGTGGTAATTTGTTGCTCAGCAACAGAAAATTAATACACTATGCCATCTGATTTTATACCTCCTTGTCATTTCTACACTTGTGCCAGCAATTACTTACTTATCCATCCAAGTTATTCTTATGATTGGATCATAAGATATTATATTAAGTGCCAAGCACTGTGTTTACTGAGAAATATAGGGATAAATGAGATACACTATGCACAGGTGCTCTAAAGTCAGAGAAGTGCACCTAATCCAGTGGAGATCTGAGATGGGGAAAAAACAGCAACATCACATTGGATGAGAGTCACTGAATGATGCAGAGAATGTGTCCTATGAGAGAAGGATATGAAAAAGCATTACAAAAAGAGGAAAAAGCATGAAGGCATGAAATGAAATGTAATGTTCTTGAAACAAAAAATAATTCCACAGCATAAGCACCATCATGAGAAGGCTGCAGAGGCAGGGAGAGCAGGATCACAGGGAATAGTCCCATAGACATTATCCTGTACCCAGCAAGAGGCCCTTGAAGAATTTTAATCAAGAGGGAGATGTGCTAAGTTTTAAGGTTTTAAATTGTCTGGATGATGGTGTTGAGGGTGATATGCATGTAAATGAAAATACAAAATAAGCCAGCCTATTTTAAATAGAGATGATGAGAACTCCATGTAGGTCAGTGATGGGTGAAGAGGAGGACACTGTATAGAGAAATGATTGGAGCTAAGACTGACAGTCACCTGGTAATTGAATGAATATCTGCATGGTAAGTTGTAAGAAATTGCCAGGGGTAATTACAAGGCTTCTGGTTTTGTTTAGTTCAGTATTTAAATGTCCCTTTCAGAGTATTTTCCCCACCCTATATCTACTCCTAGGATAGTTTGTTCTCTCTCCTAGGCACTAGCATTGTTCCTTGTCCAAACTCTTTTTATTTCACTGTATTACAATATGTTTGTCCATTTATCTTCCCCAAAGAACCTGATCAGTAACATGCAAAGCAGGACCTGTAGGACTCCAGTAACTTTAAATCTTTGGCTCTGATTGCCCTAAATTCAAGCTATTCAACAGAATGCCATTGTGGTGTTAATGTTAGAAACTGGAGACGTCATTTATTTGCAAAACTGTGTTTCAAGTAGAAATACTGTGGCTTTGATGGAAATACTAACTCCCTCTGGCCATGAATTTTAAAGCAGGGTTTGGCTCTACTATCCCTAATGTTTATGCTTTGTTACTGAGTAGTCACATGTGAATAGAGTTTTAATAGGATCATGTAGGCCATCAACAAAGTCTTTAGTTAAACTAAGAGTCTGAAAAGTTCCTTCTTTAGACCATAGAAAGTCACAGTATTGGGATGGGAATTAGAAGAAAAATAGCTAAATTATCAAACTACTACCGAGTGTCAGATGCTATGCTGAGATCAGAATGTGTCCCAATTGCCTCGGAATTTTAGGAACAGCTTTGCCTCATACTAAAAATTAAATCAGGACTGTGACCCATTTGATCAGCTAGAATCTCTAATGTTGTCTATGAATACAGAATAAATCTTTTTTAAAAGAGAGCATTCAAGATAATAACAAATAACTTGACTGTAATTATAAAGCAAATTAATTTTTTATTTAGAGCAAAAATACATTATTATACTGAGAGCAAAGACACTGGGGTTCCAACACTGAATTTTTTGATGACCAATGGGACTTTAGGCAAATAGCTGAACTGTACTGTGCTTCCGCTCTCTTACTCAGAAAACAAGTGGTGAAAAGTCTAGCTCATTATATCAGTTACTACGTTCATAAAACAATAAAATAATTGAAAAGGGAAGGGCAATATACCCATGCGAAGTGGTAGTATTTTATTTTTTTGTACCCCTGCATTCAGAAATTTGTGATCTCTAACATGTTGCTTAATAATATCTATGATCATATAAAGTCAACCAGTCCTATGGGTTCTGGAAGCTATGATAGGTTAATCAATCAGCAGGAACACTATTTCATTAAGTAGCATTCTTTTTAAGCTTCTCTGTACTACTTTGCAGTCTAATCAAGAAAATGAATGCAGGCTTATTTTCCACACCAAGCGCTAAAAATGCTAAACTGTGTTCATTCATCATAAAATGACAATATGGCCCTGTCATTAGTGGGTTAAAGATAGCTTGTGTCACTGCTTCCAGATTTAATCAGACTTACTAATAATCATTCCTAAGCTCAAGGGTAATGATACATATTCCACACAAAATAATGCTGAATTTTCATTAATGCCTCAGGGATCAAATGATTATAGCTATCACTATTCTAATTTAGTATAATCAACACAAAATTATTTAGGGTTTGTTGGCACTTTTTCAGTGCAATGACTTTCTCAGTGTGATGACGAAAAATACTTTTTTCTTTTCCTTCTCCAGAACACCTTCCCCTTAGAGCTATGCTACCCTGGGCACCAGCAAACTGACCTCAAATTGAAAACCAGCACAGACTATAGACTTCTTGGGATATCCACAGTCTAAACATCTGTACAACCAAAGAGGCTCTGAATATCGTCATTCATTTTGAAAAAGAAGCCTGATTAGTTCCAATCTTTTGGTAACTTGGCTATAAATCTGTCGATGAATTAGTTGCCATTTGGCTTTTCTCTCCTTTGAGAAAACACACTCTCATTAAAGAGCGAGGGTCATTTTAGAAAAAAACAACTATAGCGTATCTTATAATATAACGCTACTGTTCTAGTTCAGAGGCTCTGAAATTTCCCCACTGCCTAAGTAGTGCTGCTCTACTTGACATCTCTCATTGACTGAATACCTGTTAGTTCTGGCCATAAAACCAAACCTCTGTATATTGACTATCTTACCTGTCTAATTATAAAGTGACATCTATAGCAGTCTCTGGGAAAAAAAAACATAGTCTCTTTTGTTTATTTCCACGAGAACCTAATTTTAGAAGTATCCACTTTAATATATTTTAAACTAGTACTATTTTACTGGAGATAACGCTAGGAAATACAATGGTTTTGAACAAGTCATAAAGTATAAATCTAGTTTTCTTCTAACAGACACTCTGATAAACATTTAAATTAAAAGGTACTATTATTAGCCATGTTTACATTTCCATAGGCTATACTCTTTAAGAATGACTAGCTGAATAAATTCTTCAGTTCGTTTTTATATTCAAAGCCACTGTCAAGTAGTCACATTTCATTCATCAGTATTCCTTATCTCTTGCACTTTTCAAAGCTCTGTGACTTTCAAACACATTGAACCTTCTTACTTTTACAATTTCACTATCAATCATTATTTTACTCATTATGTCAATATTACATTATCTGCCTACTGATTTTTAACTACCATGTTAAGAGAAATGGTAATATATTCCAAATGTCACTATGATAGCATAGACAACAGCTCAATTGTAATCAATTGGTTGACTGTGGATTAAGAATGGTTGTTCATGAGTGGGTGACCACTACCTTCCCTTTCTTTATAGCTTGCAACATTTGAAGAGACATTAAATTGGTGCCATGTATAGGACTGCTGCCAACTTACTCTCACCAAATGTCAAATACTCATAGAAAATACAGTACTTTAAACTTTCCATACAGTTTCAGGTCAGATAAAGATCAGAAAGGATGCATTTATGGTTTATGATGATAATTCACATTTATTGAATGCCTACTAGATGTCAGTTTCTATACTTAATTCTGAGTCTACACTATCTCACATAATCTTGAAAGCAATCTTCAGTGTATGTTTTGTCATCTCAAGTCTGACGTAAGTTGATGATTTAAACAAAATCACCTGGATAGGGACTGTCAGATGTAAGATAATAATCTAAACCATTTGATCCCAAAATTCAGATTCTTAACTAGTCTAGTCATGTCATTCTTCTTAATCTGCAATAGATGAAATTACAGAATGATGTATAGATGGGATACAGTGTAAAATCCTGTCATAATAATTGACTAGCAACAGCCAACTCAATTCCCTAAGTGTATTCTGAGTTTTCCAGTTAGCAAGGAAGAGATCTTTCCTAAAAGAAGCTAGAGGAATCTAGTCTTCATTTTGTTTATGAGAGCAATTAAATTACTTTACCTAGTTCAAAAATAATATATTTATGGGAAACTATTTATGTTTAGGGTCTTTTTTTGTATTTTCAACTACTAAGCCTAAACTATTGTAACATTGCTTTAATACCTACATTTTACCAAGATCCCACATTTTATATAAATATTTCACCAGTTAAAATATCCTTACTTGTTACATTCATGACAATGATGCTGATGTTGAGAAGAAAGAGAAAAAGGAGAAGAGATGAAGACAACGTTGAAGAAGTAGTAGAAGGAGGAGGAAGATGGGAGAGGAGAAAGACCATGTGTATTTTTTCGATAATTTTTTATGCACGATTAAATGAATTAACAAATTAAAGGCTATTTTTAGGCCTATATTTTTACAAACTTTAATAAAATTTTTAATTACTTTATAATTGAAGATAAAATCAATGATCACATTGTTTCAGAAAACAGATTTGTGATCCAAGGCACTTGTGCATAGGAGACTATAGGTAAAAATTTGGTAGCTGGTTAAACATGAGTTGAAGAATATACTAGTTTAGAAGGTGGAACAAGCAGTAGTGAAAATAATAGTTTGCCACATATGGTAGCTGAGATCATGTAAAGAGTAACCAGGGCAGGTAGTATATAGGCGGACAAAGGTAGGAGACAGTAGGTCAAGCACTGAGACTTAGCATGCTGTCCCCAGGAGATATTCAGCACATTGGATAGCTCCTTGGGGCTAAACTGGTGACATTTCAAAATCTCAGACTAATCCAGACTTTGTCTTCTTTTGGGAATTTTTTCTTGGCTATTATGAGTACATAATCTATTTTAAACCAAGATTGGTTCATATAAATTCGGGACATCAGTTAATTTCTTTGTCAGACTGGAAGAGGTTATATCTTCTGAGTTGGAAACCTATGGTTTTAACAGTTCCACAGAGCCAAGTAAAGAGCTGTATCGACTTGTATCTTAGGCAGGAGTTTATCTTAGGTTTGGGGCTTTATATGCAAGGAACAAGTGTAGCCAGAGAGCTGCATTAACAATGATGCTTATTAATTTAAATGTATAAACTCCCCCACCATAACATTATATAGGCCTTAATTCCATTTTATAAGTAGATGTCAAAAGGCTTTTTAGACCTGCAAAATTATATTTTAACTTCCTACACTTCAGCTGTGGTCACCTATATTAATCAATTCCACTCTCTTCTGAAAGTTCCTTTTACTATTCTTCATATTTTTAAATTGGAAAAAAAAGTATTTCACAGTAAATATACTAAGAATACTATGTCACCTCCATTTTTGTATATATTTTTATAAAAGCAGGGTCTTATTCACCTTTGTATACCCAGAACCTACTTGGCATATAGTAGGACACTAGTGACTGGTTGTTGAATAGATGAAGTATGAGACAAGTGACCATTCAATATAATAATCAGTAAGTTATAAAGTCACATCATATAAATACAGATTAGAGATGTAATCAAATAAATCATACAACAAAAGTTACTCAGCATGCCTGTGATCCAATATACCATTTATCCAAGTTCCACAATCTTAAAGAAACCCTTAAAGATATACTGCTGGCACAGAACATTTTACTTACTTGAAGCTAAATTCACAGCTCCCCTAAAGCTATGTGGACATCTATCATCACTAATAAATCTTTGTCTGCAAATATCCATTCTTAAACTTCCCTGGTCAGTCTGTTCTTCGAATATGCCAAACTTGTCCATACCTTACTATGTGTGCTCTAGATGTGTGTGCCCTTGGCTTTGAACAATCTTGTTATAGATATTCTCATGCCTGGGTATTTCTACTCATTCGGGTCTAAGTTCAATATCAACAACTGAGAGGTGTCCACAACTTGGCTATAGGAGCTCAACCAAATGGGGCTTATATCAGATAGATGTAGGTAAACTGTAGGCTCCCTACGTTTCATGAGAATGTAAAATCTAGAGAGCCACATCATGGATGGAGAAAACCAAAGTGGCTTACCATTATTATCAGGTTGTTGGTTTTCTTGCTCATTATTTCAGACTTACACAAGCCAGATATAACCCTCTGGATCATCCATGCCTATGAAAAATGTACGCAAATACAGACTTCTAACAGAGCACCAAAGGCATGAAACACTGACTATTTGGAATTCCAAA